>NC_056743.1:476207730-476282730 GCF_019279795.1 Protopterus annectens
TTACCTGATTTGAAGGGACATTTTAGAGCTACACAGTTAAGGCTCATATACGTAATACAAGCAGAAACCTATAATTCAAAGTGAAAAAGGATGATGATGAAGGGGGGAGTCAATAAATAAAGAGAGAGTGAGGTTTCGGATGCAGATCCTGAAGGAGAATAATAACAGCCACAATGAATATTATATTCAATAAAGTAGCAGAAAATATTCTAAGAACTAAGCCAACATGAGAATGGAGAAATGAGATTTAGCTGATAGGGATGACAACAATTAGGGGTACAGAGAACATGCAAAAGAAGGCTGGAATTTTCTGGAGAAAACTGGTAAAGGAAACAAGGTATTGGGAGCAAATAACTATACAGGGAAAGGTAACAGAATGGGAAGAGGCCAAGAAAACATTTGGACTGCAGGATAGAGACTGCCCTCCATATCATAGACTGATATCAGAAAACAGGCAAAGATAAAGGGATAAGGGAATCCTAAGTAAAGGCCCTGTTCTGGTACAGTTATTACTCTACTCTAGAACAGAAGCTGTTAAAAATGAATGATTAGTAGGGCATATAAAATATTGCATGATGATTATAGGAGCCAATCAGAAGACGTTATAAAAGGTAAGGAAGATAGACTGGATAAGCAATTCACAAGGAAACAGTGGAAATACATATATATGGCTCCCAAATACGTAACAAAGTCTAGAAGATTTAGAATTGTTTTCTTGGAAGTATTTGGATTTGTATTTTTTTACCCAAGCAGACTCCAAAGAATTTTTCTTGAGGTAGATGCCAAACGTTGGAGGTGTGATGGGGAAGAAAGGGGTAATTGATTACATCTATTATGGGGTTGTAATGAGTTGACAGAGACTTAAAAAAATACATACAGAGTACTCTGTCAGAAATATTAGGTGAGCAAATGGATGTAACTAAGGAAATTATTTTTTGAGCAGTGATACACGATCTGAATTGCCTAGACATGGTAAGGCCTTGTTAAGTTTATTTCTGGTGGCTCCAAAAACAATTACTAGAAAATGGAAATCAAAATCTGAACCATCTTTCTTTGAAGCATTGAATATTGTAACAAAGATAAAAAAACTGGAACTGGGATCTTTTGTAAAGGCTTGAAGCAAATCACATAGAAAATGGACATTGTAGAAATAATACATGCAAAATAATGCTTTTGAGAATGAGTGAGGTTTCAAGAAAGGCAGGAATTGAGCAATTTACGTAATGCTGGATTGATGACAACTATACAAAAGAATACATGTGATGCATAATGTATGTAACTGGGAATGTGTTAATATGGTTTATTTTCTTTTATATAAATTTATGTTTGCCTATGTCATAAATGAGAATTTTATAAAGGTGTAAAAAAACAAAGTATCCTATGGCTGTTTGAATTATAGACCCCTCCAGACAGCTCTTGCCACAACACATGGCTAACATTCCCAGTGGACTTGGGAATAAATGGACATGTCTGACTAGGGATATTTGATGGTGGGTAAAAGTGCAGAAAATAATGTTTGTTAAACCATAATGTTTTACTGAAATTAAACTTCTGTTTATTGTTTTTCACATATACTAACAAAATAAGTAAGGTAAATACATCAATAGTGTTAGTTAAAATATTTTTCTTAACATTTTTAATTTATTTGTTAATCAGATAAATGCAATGGGGGATAACTTTCGCTTTTCAAAGTGGACCTAGGAGCACTGTCTAGTTCAGTTACTTGCTTAAAGCTACACACTAGGCAAATAGGGGCTGAGGAACTCAAACTCGGGACTACAGGTAGCAGTTTATTAACAGATCACAACCTTAATCTTCTGCATCAACTGCCAGAGATTAAAATGCTGCATCCTGCATTTTGCATTTTTGCACTTTTCATGATCAACTTGACTTGTTACTTTTTATATTTAATCAAGAGCAAAATGTTGTATGCCATACAGTCACAGAGTCATAGATTTTTACTAAGCTAATGACCCAGGGGACCTTTCTAAGCCTAGCCAAGTTTTCCCGAAAGAATAATTATGTCCTGTATCCAAATAGGACATTGATGGCCAGGCATTTAGAAGCTACCTCTCTTGATAAGGGACATGGGTGCCAGGCCCGATGTAACTTTTCTATTTCCCATCCAATGATCTAGGCTGCACTTAAACTGGGTAATAGATGAACTCAGCTTCACATGGATGGAAAGCTTGTTCCATAAGAGGGGCAATCTCTGGAATACATATCCATCTCTCCACCATGTTCTGTTTAAGTCACAGACAAAATTCAGGTTCTTAGACCTTGTATTCCTGGTACTGTTTGATGAGTATGCAGTAGCTTCATAACTGTGGGGTTTGCAGATGCCTTGTATAGATCACCTCTCAGCAGTCTATAGGAGAGTGAGTAGAGGGTAAGGGCTTTAAAGCACTCTGCATAAAGCAGGTTTGTTAGGCCTTGTATTCTTTTTGTAAGGAACCTCTGAGGTTGCTCTAGTTGCTGCATATGCCTAGTCAGGTACATACCAAAGGGAGCACTGTACTTTAGGAATGGACTGATAAGGGCAGAGTACAGTGGTATAATGACCTGTTTGGACCTAGATGCCATGCCCTCACTAATAAGTTGCACAGCATAAAAGGATTTCCTCACCATTGTGGCCACTTGGTGGTCAAAGGTAAGGCTACTGTGTACGTGCATACCCAGATTTTTGACCGTTGGGTCGACTCTTAGGGGCGTAATATTAACATGGTAATTAGTTGTGATGGTTGTCTTCCCAAAGGGTACAATTATGCATTTCTTAGCACTGAGTTTAAGACCATGGCTTTGGCACCATTTGTGAGTCAGAGATCATATGTATCATATCATATGTATAGAGAGTATGTTGTAGTTGTTGTTGTGTCTTTCGGCTTTTCCCGGTTAGGGGTCACCACAGCGGAACTCCGGTCTGCTAATGATTGGCAGTAGATTTTTACGTGCCAAGTTGCCAGCCCTGATGCACAACTTTCAACGAAGGTATGCCCATTCACGTATGTCTCCACACAGAAGACGCTCTAACTGAGAATCAAACAGGACAACGTCTTACTGTGAGGTGACAACGCTACCGCAGCACCACCACCGCAAGTATGTACGATCATAAAATGCAAAGCAAAACTTTTTTTTGGCTCAGCTTGGAGAAAAAAAAATCAGTTTCAGCTTTGCTAGCACTTCTGACATCAGCTGTGAAAGCAGTGTGAGGTGAAGGTTAAATACTTGGGGTGCCCCTGCCCCATTGTAGAAAGTGTTAGAGTTGTGATCACTTATTTGCAGACTATAGTTAAAGTGCAAAAAGCTAATAATAAACACTAATCAGAGTGCAGTCTTTCCCATCCTCCCTTTGACATTGCAACCGAGTATTTTAAATGACAAACTGTTGATGATTATGATTCCACTAGTACTGTTAAACAAATGTGTAAGCAAAGCACTTCATGCAGCCTTGGATGACAGCGGAAATACATGCCTTTAAGAAGGTAGAGACAAATTACAAGACATAAATAAGTAATATCAAAAATATTAACTTTTTACAACCTAAACTGCAGTAATGCCAATTTTGTCCAAAATTATTTCCAAACTATTTCCTTGCAAAATAGTAACACTATATTCAAACACTTATCAGTCAACAGCAGAAATACCTAAATCATTGCTTTTCTACTGTATAAGCACTGTTACTCAAAATGTACTTAACTTAAATAGCTTTACTCTAAACTACATTAGAGAATGGGAAAAGCATATATATTCACCCTGACAGTAGAAAGAATTTTCTCCAACACAGCGTTAATGTACAGGTAATCCCCTGTAAAAAAAAAAAATAATAAAAAAACAAGTCCACCATTTGATAGCAGCTTGTTAACATGCCACAATGCTTGGAGAGGAAAAACACCACCATTTCTGCAAACACTAAACACGGTTTTGCTGTTTAGTGAGTGTAAAATTTAAAAATGTAAATAAAGGGGAAAAAGTAACACACATATGAATGTGTTTGTCTGCATGTTTATGCTTATCTGTCTGTGCATGTGAGATAGAGAGAGAAAGACAGACAAAGCTGGTGAGAGAGATTCAGAGACAGTGTATACCAACTTCTTTCAACTACAACAACACGCATTGCCTAAACAATAAGAATTATAAAACTCTAATGTCTGATATTATTGACTGACTTTAATACCCAATGATTTTATCAGCTAATTAGTTATTATCATAACAGGGATACAACAAAATTATTTGGCGAAATCAGGAACAGTTAAAAAACATGTTAGGGTTGCAATGTCTTGCATTCTATGATTTTTTTTCCTTCATTTGATCATAATGAGACAACTGAGGTGTATTCACTCAAAAAAAGTGGCTGTAACTCTTGGACATGTTAGTGTGTGTGTGTGTGTGTGTGTGTGTGTGTGTGTGTGTGCGTGCGTGTGTGTGTGAGTGTGTGTGTGTGTGTGTGGACATTAAATACTTACATAACTTGTATTTTGGATGCAAAATACTTCCTCCAGCAAGAATCACATATATTTCAACAAGTTTGAAACATTAGGCAGAGGAAACTATTTTACAGCAAAAATATAAAAAAAGTATAGTAATAAAAATATGCAAAACAATGTAACAGCCCATTCTCCAAGCACAGAAATGTCTTTTAGGATGGGTGTTATCAGGTAATTACCTTCCTTACAGGAGTGACAAGGCACCCTGGGCATGCAATAGTTCCTTGTTAATGCCCACCTTGTCATGCATTACTTCTTGTGTGATACCCTTAGCTCCTCTAGGCTGGAAGTAGCCTTCCTCTTAAAATTAAACACCTTGCAAAAAGTTGAAACCTTATTTTCACTAGCATCCAGTTTCCATGCCTTTGCAAGCAATCAATGGAGCAGATACCAGGTGGAGGAGTGCTTACATTCCAGCCAAGCAGCAGATATGTGCGGAAGCATGCACCCATATTAGGCTAAGTGAAGCAGAGCACTGAATCATGATCACCAGTTAAAAAAGAAAGGTTTATAGGCAAAAGTAAAAATCCAGATTAGCAAAAGATAAATCTATAAGTGGCATTCACTTTTCCCTCTGCAGCTATTGAGATGAAGTCACCATAAGTCAAATCCAAACTAGAAAGAAAAGGCTTTCCCCACAGTGTGACTTAGGGGTGATGGTATGTCAGGATGAGGAGACAAATGGCCCTGTTGGTCACTCATTTGGACTTAAAGGTCAGCCAATGAATGAGCAAGAAATAAATTGTTGTGAATCTCAAGAGTTTATTTAGGATTTTTGGAAATGTACACCATCTTCTACACACCATCCAGAAAGAAGTCTCTCCTCTCTAAAAGTGTAGTCCCTTATCTCACCCTAATCTCCCAAAGACTAACATACTCTTCTCTTATCTCCTAATTATAATCTCATGCTACCTTTTCCTGCACTCTTCCCCTAACTCATCACACAGCAGCTCGCACTTTCTTCCCCTAACTCACTTCCTACTATCATTCTATTTCTCCACTCTTCCAAGCCCTACTTCTCAAACTATATATTCTTGTACTCATATACCTACCCTCTTAACATCTCTTTCTCTATACTACTGTCCCTATCCACCACACTGCCTCTGGCACAGTAAATCCAGCACGGAAACCTTCACTCTCTGAAATCCCAACAACAACTTGTACCTACAACAACTTAATTACCTTCTTCCAAATATAATTCTACCTTGTATCCTAGACATACTTGACTGTAAACTGCTACTCTATTTACATATTAAGCTTTAATATGTCTATAAGTGCAAGTAACATTGTATTAAAGTTCAATGGTATATTTCTGTAATAAAATGTAATGTGTAAACAAAACTGTAAATTGTCAAAACGTCTGTACTTTATACGGAGCTTTTCTCCCCATGCCGCCACTGAAAATGGGTTTCTGACCCAGTCAGACTTTCCCGGTCAACAAATGTTAGTAAATAAATAAATAAATAAATAAATAATTCTGGACATTACATGTTTCTGAAAGTACACCTTTTCAGTTTTGCATAACCAGGCATTTCCAAAAAAAGTAATTGAACCGTATATATAACCATAAACCACGATCAACATACCACGTTTATTAGTTTACCTTCTAACATATCTCATTGCACAAATTAAACAAATTATGTTAAACAAGTATAGTCAGTGTGATTTATATACAAAAACTCCACCAAATGGAATTTGCTAATAAACTAAGATAGGGCATGTGATTTTTGTATGAAAGAATTGCATAATATTGAATGCCCACCTACTATAAACAGCTTAGAGTGGTACACATTTACCATGAATTTAAAATCAAAGGATGTCTGTCTCTTGGAAACAAATAAACCAAACATATGTGGAAAAGTTTCTTTAATTTGTTACTTCCCTAAACTTGGTAATAAACTCGTCATATATCCAAGACAATAATTATTTCTTTACAAAGTGTTTCCATAGCTTACAGTGGTACCTATTATGTCAGTGGAACTGCACTCTTCCCATCCATGTTATTCCCATTACTTTCAAGTTACCCGGCACTTTTACTCTGTCTCAACTCTGCAGTCCACAGTCTAATTATTTTACCACACATCTAACTTATGTCTATTTTTCCTCTCTTTTTACCTGCTATCCATCCTCTGTCTTCAACGCTTTCAACATCTTATACATTCCCCATCAATACTGCCATAACTCAACAAGCCTTTCCTGATAGTAATTTTATAACCATAAGCATGGGGTGGTCTTTAAACAAAGCATAAATCTCACCATGCATTTCTTTACATATATTATTGTCTCTTTTAGACATTGCTGATCTTACGAAATAATTAGGAACAATGTGTAAATAATAATCTCATTGCGTTTTGATATATACTGTCTGTAGCATATTGTTAATATCATCACTGTACAGCTACCACGTGTACCAATGAAGTCATGACTACACGCCATTTCATATTTCTAATTTCAGCTTGTAATACTGAGTATTCAGGAAAGACTAAATGAAAAGGCGGACGCTAAGTGCATGAGATCAACTTCATCAGATTGAATGATGTTTACAGGATGCCACACCCCTTGATGTATCTTCCAACTTCTTGCAGAGGTTAGAGGTACCAATATCTTAAAGCTATACAAATATGGTACATCTTCCCCCTTTCATAAGTTAAAGGTTCAAACTTTACTTTAGGGATAATTATATGAAATGCAGGCAATTAATAAAAGAGTTCTGTGGGTATTCATACTGCATTTCTGTGCTTCGTATAAGAAAACACATTATTGTGAATATTTCTCAGATGGAAAAGAGATTTCAATACTTCTCAGTTTTACGATCTTCAGATACTAAGTCAAAATATGTTCTTAATTCACTGGCAGCATATTCAATAAGTACACTTCAGTCTTTGGTGCTAAGTATCTTTCTGGCCTTCTTATCAATCTTCCTTATTTAGATATTTTAACAGAATCTATGATCTGCACTTCTGATCGGATGCCAGTGTGGCAGGAACTGCTACAAGCAGGTGTACATTGGACAGTCTGTGAGGATGTTCTAGACTCCAGTGAACACTCAGTTACCCACACTCTTCTGCTTCTGGAAACATCACTTGGGACATTTCCTAAGATAACCCTCTGGACATTTCTTTGATTACCTCTTTGCTGCAGGCATCACAGTCCTAGTCTCTAAATCTGATACAGTCAAATGAATATATTTATTATGAATTAATGTGTCCAATTTCTTCTTAGTACTTTTTTTCCTTAGTACAAACAAAAGGGTCTATATTAGAACACAGAACATTCAAAATGTCGAGTGTTCTAATATCAAACCCTATCAATCAAAAATTCAAAACATCGAACATTCAGAGCAGCAAATTTTTTCCTAGGGAAAAAATTTGCTGTTCCAAAACACATACACACAACACAAGCACACCAAACAAACAGCAATCAACACACATACACCTAAACTCTTACACCTAACCCTACACTAAACTATACATACACCACTAACTATCCACTTACCTTAACCCAAACCCTAACCCTAAGATCCATCACTATTGCACAGTCACCTCACCCGCGCCCTAACCCTAACTCGCCTAACCCGCCCTAATCCTCATGTCCACACAATCGCACACTTACCTGAACACGACCTGTAACTTTCCACCAGAGCGCTGAAAATACCGAAGCAACAGAAACGGACAACCAAATTCTTTCCCTAGGAAAAAAATCAGTTTTCTGTTTCTTCGATATTTTCAGCATTTGCTGAAAAAGGGTCGATATTAGAACACTTGACATTTTGAATGTTCGGTGTTCTAATGTAGACCCAAACAAAAGATATGGGTTGCTCCCACTGCTTCACAATCACTCCTTCTAAGTGCTTCTGTTTGGAGCCCTGCTGCATTCTTACTTTATTTCCCCACTTTTAAAGAAGATAAGTTTTTGCTGCTAGTAATATGTTTGATCTGTTTTATCTTGACTGACTTTCTTTCAGTCCTGCTTTAACTGGACTAATTTTTTCAATAAATAACTGAGCTACAAAACAGTTATACCTTGTTCAGGACTACTCCTGTATGACATTAAAGCTAGATGTACGTCTAACTAAAGGCACTCTTAATGCTTTGAACTTTCTTCACGACGTTTTTCAAACTATAAACTGTCCTCTTAAGTCAACCATTTGACTGCAGTTAGTGAGGATTAGGGGACTCATGTTAAAATTCTCACTGCTTTGAAAATGTTGTGAAATATTGTCAGATATTAGTTCAGGAATCCCATGTTTTAAACACAAATCACAACATTAGTTGTAGTTTCTGTTAACATCACAGCCTCAAGAAGTTTCACACATCTGAAACAAATCTGTTTTTATGTCTATGCCCATGGTGTTCCCAAAATTAGATAAGGAAAGATTACTGTTCTTAAATTATTACTGTGATCTCCACTAAACATTGAGGAACTAGTGGGAGAGCATTCAATCTGTACTGGCACTTCAAGTCACTATAGCGTATTATAATATTTTTTCCTTACATTTTATAACACTTGTAACACTTACATGTGGCTTGTATTTTTATAATATTTACTTTCCATAGCTTATTGGACACAATTATTATTATTATTATTATCATATTTTGCTTATATATGCTTATAAGGGCTTGTAATCAGCTTATTTCTTTTGTAAATGAAAATGGACTGCACTTCTTTCCTCTCAAAATACTTAATTTCTTGCCATACTTGCATTGATTGTCATATCCCATCTCAGGATCATTCTCAGAACACTGTCAAAACTCTTTAAGCTTCTTCAAATTATTCAGATTACTTCCAGTTCTTCCACAAGCATATCTTGTCACTGTGGTAAATGCCAGCAGCTCAGCATATCTGATGGCTCATTTAAGGAATAACCGACAACATGGTGTGGTATGTTGAAGATTTACCCATGGTTGGTGTGGTTTAATCACAAGGTCGAAGCCCGAGTGATTAAATAAACCCAACTGTGTGTACATTTCACTATACCACAACCACTGAGTCGGTTATTGCTATTACACAATGACATTATTTAAGAAAAAAAATACTTACTTTTCTTAAATAATGTATTTGTATAATGCCTCCGTGCTGCCCTTCTGAGTCTTGTTGGTATCCCAGGGCTTTTTCTGATGTACTGCGCATGCGTATGGGACTTGTGTTCCCATGCTTATGCAGTACATCTGCTCTGTGAAGAGGTAGCAATGGAGAAAGGAAGATCTCTGTTGCGTCTTCTTCTTTTTTTATAACCAATAAAAAAAAGAAGAAACCGGGAGACTTTTTACACAAAATGTCTTCTGTTTTTTTTTTTTTTTGTATTAAAAAAAAATAAAAATAAAAAAAAAAATACGAGATATACTAACGGGGAAAAGGTCCGAGTGACTGGACCTTTTTCCATTGGCATATATTCGGATTTACAATAGGCATGCTGGTTGGGCTTGCCAATCAGCGTGCTCGTTTTTAAATAATAATGGCTAGACATTGTATAATACCTGATTTATACTTCACCACTACTTCATGTTTCTTTAGTCTCAACATTTTCTGTGGTCTTCATAGTGCTTTGTACAATAACTTCTTAAATACTCTATGCAGCTGATAATGTTTTTGTGATAAATGCATTAATGGAAATGTGCACATCCATATACTATGACAAACAGTTCTTTTTCATCTGAGCACATCATATCTAATATTTCAAACAGATGTTTGATCAATAATTAGTTGATTTACTTTCTTGCAGAAATACTGCATTAATAACATTCTGTCTGGCATCTGCTTGTAATGTGGCTGGCTTCTCACATCAGAAATACTTTGGTGTGTGCTTTATTTACTGTTTAAGCATTTCAAAATGTGTTTCTTGCTCTGTACTCCAGCACCATTTCACACAATGTTCTAATAATATTCTTAATGGTAAATTCACATTCAACATATTCAGAATAAACTTTAAAAATACTGCATAATTCAAGAAACCTCATAAGAGCTGATTTGTTCTTAGTAAAAGCTATTTGTACCTTTTTCTGTGTTCATGCTCGTTTAAATCATTATCCATTATGTCTTGGCCCATATATCTCAATTCTGCTACTTGAATTATACACTTCTATACATGTAGCTTGAGAATGTTGTGTCTCAGTGTATTCAATAAAACTTATTATACCATGACCCCCCCCCAAAACGTGCACGCTGATTGGCCAGCGTGCACATTGTAAATCGAGTTATACTAATGGAAAAAGGTCCGGTCGCCCAGACTTTTTTCTATTAGTATAACTCTACTGTCTCGCTATGTTAAATGGGTTTAACATAGCGAGACAGCTTTAAAATAAGCAACGGAGATCTCCGTTGCTTATTTTAAAGCTGTCTCGCTATGCTAAACCCATTTAACATAGCGAGTCAGGTTTTAAAAAAAAAGCAACGGAGAAGGCAAGATCTCCGTTGCTTTTTTTACTGTTTCGCTATGTTAAATGGGTTTAACATAGCGAGACAGTTTTAAAATAAGCAACGGACATCTCCGTTGCTTATTTTAAAACTGTCTCCCTATGTTAAACCCATTTAACATAGCAAAAACAGTAAAAAAAAAAAGCAACAGAGATCTTGCTTTCTCCGTTGCTTTTGCCCACAGCTCTGATGTACTGCGCAGGCACACAGTACATCAGAACTGCCGCGGATGCCAGACATCTGCGGAAGGGCAGTAAACAGGCATTATACTATGCCATTATTTAAGAAAAGTAAGTTTCTTTTCTTAAATAATGTCATGGTATAATAGCAATAACCCACTTCTGGGTGTGGGTAATGCTGTATTTACCCACGGTTGGCTTTGTTTGGTCCCTCGGGCTTCGCCCTCGTGACCAAACCATGCCAACCGTGGGTAAATCCAGCATTACCCACACCCAGGCGTGGGTTATTGCTATAAGAGTTTCATCATGGTCTTCTCTGGCCTGTCCTCACATAAATAAACCACAGTATATTACCAATACCATTAAGATTTTCAATGAGTTCTGCAAAAGTTCTCTAAAACACTTCAGGTGCTTACAGTATAATATACCAGGTGGAAGCCTTAAAAAATAGTGACTTCAAACATGTGAATTACACTGTGTTGAACTTTCCTCATCAACAGTTATTTGTCAATATCCTTTCCATCAAACACAGAAAATATGTTGCTACTTGCATGATAGATGCCTCTTCTTTAGTCATGTGAAACAGATTGTGCTCCCTTACATAGCTTTATTAAGATCTTGTGGGTCCACACAAATGCAAATTTTATCTGGTTTTACAAAAGTAACCATGTTGTTGATCCATTCAGTAGAATATGTCTGTTTCTTATTTATTCCTGTTCTATCTGCAATTTAACTCCATCTCAAATCTGCTCTGTACAGTTACAAATCTTTCCTTTGTGTGCGCACAACGGACAGTTCTACAGTTATTTGCTTTAATGCAATAATCTTGTAACAAATAGCCTAAACTGAAAATATAAAATATAAATCTTCCTACTCTTCTTAAACAAATTATCAGAATGAACATTTTGTGGTCCACACTGTAACTCTTCCTTCATAGTTTAGATTGTTTTCATCATGCCAAGTGTTTGGTAAGTCAGATTACTCAAATTGCATAGTACATTTAGTAGATCAATATCTGGAAATTAGTCCTTTTTATTCATATATTCACAGATGAATACTCCTTTCATTTTGTACAATGGACAAATGACTGCATCAGATCGCTGTCTTTCAGTCACGCAACTTTAAATATTTCAGCAGACATTACACAGCTCTCTCCTCCAGTGTCTAGTTTAAGTTCTGTACTTTCACTGTTAATTTTAAACTTTTCTTGCAGTGTTTCCAAATTGCTTTATGGGCATTATTTTATACATTTGTCTTAAACAGTATTCATTATGTACATGTTCTCAACCTAAACTATGCCTACACATAAGTAATTACCATGACTTTGGCCCAATACACGCAATCATTTTTTACTGGAAATGTATTTCTTTAGTTTTACACATTTTTTAAATGATTTATTTTCTCATATTGTTTACATGCTTTATTAATCACAGGATATTTCCTTCTATCCTACTTCTAGACATGCCTGTTGTACAAAGCCTTGGTCCAAACCATGTCCTGCCTGATTTTCATAATTGCCAAACACTTCTCAACTCATGTCAATCTGATGTTATTTATTTACTGTATTCTAGTCTCATAAACCACTCTATACACATCTCAACTCCTTAATGAGCATTTTAACTGTGCTAAGATAATATCACTCACTCTATATACACAAGTTGCTTCATTTAATGTTAAATCTGATTATATTATTAATTTGACCCTTGTCTAAATTTTCTGCAGACCAGATTGTGTCTCAGTCTAAAGAATCATGTAACTTACCAAAGTCACAGTCTTCGATTTGATTCTTTATTCAGTAACATAAGCATCTACAGACTAAGTGGAACCATATGCCCCCCTGAAGAACAAATGCACACATATAACATATCCTTTCTCTGCTTTCAGTAACTTTGAAACTCTTAGTTCACTGCTGTAATATCTTATTCTTCACCCTCTAGAAACTCAAAAGTAGTATAAATGTTCAGGGCTTCATCTTTCTGACATGTAAGAAAAGTAGTCCAGCACTGTACAGAAAGTCTCTTTAACTTAATGGTTAGTAGTGCTCCCAAGCAGGTCATAGGGATATCATCATGACAAGTACCGGCCATCTTTTCCTGGCACTGGCACTTTGTTGCCATCTCAAATATTGAGGTCTGGAATAGGGTCCAACTAATCTCCATACCTGTGAACTCCCCCAGTATATGGGAGAAGCTCATCCAAAGGAGATAGTTAAACATATCTCACAAAGAAATATCCGCAAGACATTCCCAAGATGCCCTCACTACATGTTTGGGTTTCAAAGGTCTGTCCAGCTGTCACTCCAGATGTTTGACCTTTCATAACCCTCTGTTAGGGATCAGCTGACAGCACAGCTGACCTGATTGTCTAGAATATATGGCTTCAGGCCTGATGGCATGACTACAATGTTACTTGTCAACAACTGGTCAAAGATACATTGGCACCAAGTACAATTACGAGCCCTTCTTGTTTATGAGCATAGCACTCATTACGGACAATCCATGACTAGCAAAGAAATCCAATAGCAAATCCTTTCTCATATTCAATACAAAGCAGTTTAGCATAGCCCAACAAAAAAATAAAGCTACAAATAAAACAGAATAAATGTAAATTTAACATATAAATATTCTTTTAAAAATGGAAGCAACACTCTTACTGCCAGCAGTAGAACATTACATTACTGAAATGACAAAAACAAACTAGACTATTGCTGACAAAAAATACAAAGAAAGTTCCACAACACAAACTGAAAAACAAAATTCAGTAAACCTAGAAGATCTATACCAACATTTAAAACAGTGCAAATCTATCATATGGACCTGCACTATGGAGACAAAATGGTATGGTAGCCATAACTAAATCTATTTTCTGTTGGAATGAATAGATTCAACAGACTTGTCAAAACCTGTGAGGTGAACTAATTGTGGCTGGTGGAAAGTGTCAGCTACCTCCAGTGAAAAACAACTTGATTTGCAACATGCTCTTCTCGTGTTGAAAATGAAAGGGAAGATCAGAAAACCAAGATAACTGTGAGGTAAGATAGTAAAATAGCAAATACAATCCCAAATATACTTTTCATTGGCTGGGTATCAGGCAGCAGACCCAACCAATGCATACATTTCTGTTTCAGGAGGACAAACATGGAGCTGGTGCCCAACTTTTCAAGCACTGTGCTGTTGGGGATCTTGTCCTGCCATAGATACCAAGTATGCACCTAAGGCAGTGCATATGAAATACATTGAGCCGCTGCTGTTTTGAGCACAGTCCATGTTTCACTGGCATACAGTAATGTGCTCAAAGAACAGGCGGTATAAACCTGTACCTTAGTGTGCATAGTGAGCTTATTATTAGCCCATAATCTTTGTCAGCCTGGAAACTGTTCTGGTGGCTTTTCCAATGTGCTTGTTGATCTCACGGTCAAGCAACAAGCTGCCAAAGACTGTAGAGCCTAGGTGCATGAACTCATGGACAACCACCAGCTCATAGTCACTCAACATGATGGATGGCTCACTGCCCAATTTTGGCCCATCACCTGGGTCTTCTTTGAGCTGATTGTGAGGCCAAAGTCCACATATGCATCTGCAAAGCGAGTCATGAGTGACTAAAGTTTTTACTGAGTGTGAGCCACAATAGCTGCACCATCAGTGAACAGGAACTCCCTTAAATGCTTCCTAAGCACCCTGGTCTTTGATCTAAGTCTTGACAGTTTGAAGAGGTTGCCATCCATTCTGGTTCAGAGAAAGATACCCTCTGTAGCAGTTTCAAAATCAAATTTCAACAGAACAGAAACAAAGATACCAAACAATGCTGAAGCCAGTACACAGCCCTGCTTTACTCCACTGAGAATCTCAGAAGGTTTGGATGTGGGTCCATCATACATGACGGTCCCCTTCATGCCTTCATTTAAGGCCCTGATAATGCCAAGCAGTACTGGGAGGGCAGCCGATCTTTGCCAGAATTGCAAACAGACCTTTCCTACTGCTGAAGTTGAATGCCTTGGTCAGATCAATGAAGGCAATATACACAGGTTTGTTCTGCTCCCTGCACTTTTCTTGTAGTTGCCTAACAGAGAAAAACATGTCTACACTAGACTGCCTAGCTCTGAACCCACATTAAGACTCGGGGTAAACACTCTCTGCAAGAATGTGGAGCCTCTTCAGCACAACACGTCCAAACAACTTTTCCATGGTACAGAGAAGAGAGATGTCATGATAGTTGTTATAATAACTTTTGCCACCTTTATTCTTACAGATAGTAACTATGTTAGCATCCCTCATATCTTGCAGTACAGTACCTTTTCTCCAGCACTGGCAAAGTATTGCATGCAGCTCTGAGATTAGGATACCGCTAGCATATTAAGGATTTCTGAGGGAATAACATCTTTCCCGGGGGCTTTTCCTGAAGAGAGTGCTTTTAGTGTTTCACTGAGTTCCTCCAAGGTGGGCTCAGCATCGAGTTCAGTCATAGTTGGTAGAGGCTCAATGGCATTCAGGGCTCTCTCCATAACTATGGTCTGTCTAGCATACAGACGCAAGTAGTGTTCCACCCAGCATTCTATCTGCTTGGTTCTGTCCTTCAGGATCTTACCTGTGGACAACTTAAGTGGGGCAATCTTCCTTTGTGATTGGCCGATGGCTTGCTTAATCCCACTGTATATTCCTTGCATGCTACCATTATCATCGGCCTGCTGAATCTTGAAGCAAAGCTGGAGCCAATAATAATTTGTGCACCACCGAGCAACCTGCTGCACTTGACTCTGAGCACAATGGAGAGTTTACAAGTTGCCCTCATTGGGCGAGGACCAGTATGCAGCCAGTGCCTGTCTCTTCTTCTCAGTCAGGGGGTCAGCACTTCAGTGTGGCCTTCAAACCGATAAGCACACTTGACTGCCTTCTTCCCAAAGATAGATTTTGCAGTGTTATAGATAGCATCCCATAGTTTTTCCCATCTCTTGTTGATATTAGCATCATCCAGGCAGAGCAAAGCCTCTTCAAATGCTTGAGCAAGCTTGCATACGCTTGAAGGGTCATAAGTCTTGCCTATGTCAATGTGTGGCCTCCCTTCCTTTTTAGAGTGAAAAAAACTTTGCATCTGGATGTTCACTTTACTACACACAAGAAAGTGATTGGTATAACAGTCTGCACTGTGGTAACTGGGCATTACCCTAACGCTACTTAAACTGCTACATTTGGAGAGGACAAGGTCAAGTTGGTGCCAGTGTTTTGACCTTGGGTGCTGCCATGAAACTTTCTGCTGCGGCTTGACATTGAATAAATTGTTGATTATGCACAGGTCATATTGGGAACAAAGTTCAAGGAGATGCTGTCTGTTTTCATTTATCTTTCCTGTTCCAAAATGTCCCAGACAAGGTGACCAACTGTGATGGTCATTGCCAACTCTGGCATTAAAATTGCAAAGAATGAATAATGGTTCATGGGAAGGAACCTCGCTAATGGCAGCACTACGTTAATCATACAATTTGTCCTTGACTTCCTGGGTAGAAGTTAAACTAGGCATGTAGACAGTGAAGATGATGACCATGGCCATTGGTGTTTGTAGTGACCATGGCCACTGGTGTTTGTAGTGACCATGGCCACTGGTGTTTGTAGCTGAATTTTCAGCAGTCTCTCATTTCCCATATTTGGTGGTATGACTGAGGCAATGTGGTTGCTTCTGACAGCAAACCCAACACCATGTTCTCTGGTCACTTCTGTAAGCTTCCTATGCCAGAAAAAAAGTAAAGTCTTTCTCTCTGAGACATCCAGTGGACAGCAGCTTTGTTTCCTGGAGAGCCACAATGTCCATCTGCAATCTGCTCAACTTGTTGCTAATGACTGCTGTCTTCCAAGCATTACAGATGATCTGTACATCTTCCATAAGGCCTGGAGTCACTGTCCTTGCATTCCATACGTCTAGCCTAAAGGATAGTTTATTTTGTTGCTTTTTTGTTTTTCCAGATATATGGTTAATGATCTACCTGTTGAGGGGGTTCCCTAAGCCTCACACACCCAATGGAGCAAGAGGACTGTGGTAAGGCAGCACCTATTTGTCTGGGGAATGGCCAGCTTAAGGAGGGCAGTAGCTGCCCCATGAAATCAAAGGATCTCTCCCACCATCAAAAGCAGCCCCTGACACCTCACTCTACTCCAGCTAAGTACATTGGCTTATTACCGCTAACTGCTACTTTCTTTGTTGTATCACCACTCACAGAGTGAAGCTGGAGTGTCCTCAACAGGAGACAGGCTTGGGCAAGTGAATTTGAGGAAATAAGTGATGGCCAGCAGCAGGTTCCCCTTCTCCATGCCACTGATGTAATCCAAGGGGAAAGACAAAGCCAGTACAACTTGGCATCAGTGTCACCACAGGAGCTGCCAGAGTGAGGTCCAGTACAACCTCAAACTGCCATAGGGACTCCATCTCCAGATTTTTCATCAGGGTTTACTCCTGAAGCCTTCACTATGGCTATGTATTTCTGCAAGGCAGTAGGGGTTTTAAATCAGAGTTTGCCTTCTGCTAGCTGGGTTGCCTTCCCAGGCTAATGAGCCTCACCTGCCCGAATCAACTGGTTTTAAGGCAACAGTCATCTGCCTTCACCCCTTCTCCTGTCATTACAAATGTTTTCTCCAGACTTAGAAACTAAGCCACACATGAAGGCCAGGATCTGGACTTGGGTTGTCAGAGTCTATTAGAGACGCATGCCATTGGAGCATTTAATAGACAGTAAAAACTCATCCCCACGACCACCCTCGGCCATGACAACCTTTGAAATATATATATATATATATATATATATATATATATACACACACACACACACACACACCTCCTATATCATTTAGGGCATTCTTGCTTAACCTTCACTTCCCATGCAAGAAAATCATTAAGATTCCTGAAAGTTGTATGAGTTGAGTATAGAGAGTAGGCTACACCATCTGATGCAAGTGCTCGATAGCAAAATATAGTTGTGCATAGAAATCCATGCTTCCAGACATCATTTGCTAATGTGCTATGCAAATAGATATAAGCCTGCAAAGTCTTAGAGGCTCAGCACCTTTCTGTATCGTTAAGTCACAGAGCTGGGAAGCTATATTGCATATCTAGGTAGTACCATTAGGAAGACTAGCAACATTATTTGGATCTAGAGGTAGTCTAAAAAAAAAGGCACATATCTGAAAGTGTGTGATAAGCTGTGTTTTACCTACCTTCACAGAAGTGTACACCTTTCCACTTAAAGATACATTACTAGCAACACGTGTATGTATGACTGCATATGTCATTAGGAGGTATTGTCATCAACTTGACTTATATTATCAGGACAACCTATCCCTGTACACTCATGTCACTGTTACCATACTCATATGGCCTGTCTAATGTATGTGTTACCATATGTTGGAGAGTACAGCAGTCATATGCCACATGTTCTCCCCCCAGTGCAATGTACTACAATAGGACCATATCTCTGGTAGGTAACAAGCAGACACCAAATATCACAGCAGGAAAGGCTGTCTTACCCTATACATGCCTACCTGCATATATACCTACTGTATTTATATCTGTCCCTCCAGCTGTTATATAGCATACATCCATACCTTTGATTATAGTACCAGCTGGGTAGGTTACTCCTTTATTTGTAACTATTATTGTATCAGTTCAAGTAGTATAGCATCTTTAGATCATTGTTTTGTGCTCACAGGTATCTGCGTAGCCTGAGCATGAGGTGCATGGCAGAGGGTGCACACTTTTAGCTCTGCTGAAAATGATATCCATTTACAGGGTGCTGACCAAATTTGTCACACAGTGGTCCATTACATGGTTTTGTGCAATCACACTTTTCTGCTGTGCGGTCGGTGTGTTGCCAGAATAATACACCATAACATAGGAAATGTACTTTATGCATCAACTCAAGCCTTTGTCTTCTCAGTTAATTGGAAGGCATAATTGTGTTAGCTTTGAAAAGTAAGCCTTGAGATCAATTTTATTTTTTCATCGAAAGAAAAATAAGATCAGATTTATTTCATTAGTGATGAGTTTTGCTCAAGCAAGTCCCTCATTTTAATGTCTTTTGTTAACTGAAGTTCTAAGTAAATATCAGTATATTTACAATTGTTTTACTTTTTATTCTGCCATTAACATACGCAGTATTACTGAAAGAATCTCTAGTTCCTTTTCTTCATATCTTTCTGTAAAATATACACTGCTGAGTATATCTATTATGTGTAGTCCCTTGCCTGGTCTGTAGATTAATTTTAAAGTATACTTTCATAGCTTAAATTACATTATTTTTGCAATCTAGGAGATGTCTTGAATAAATACCCCTAAATGTGCACTGCAAGGATTTGTGAACTGTTTCTATTTGAACATCTATACCATAGACATGAAACGCCTCATATTCACACACTTTTGATGACAGTTCCTTTTCTTTTTTTTTTTTCCAAATATAATTTTTATTGCATTTTCCTCTTTTTTTAAAAAGAAAAAAAGTAATAAAACAGAAAATATAAAAGGACAATATACATGGAATATCAATTTGCAATAAACATAATAACATAGACAGGACATACACCATCTGTGATCAGTTAACAATATGCAGAATTAGCTAACATTTTAACTGTTCACGTTTAACTGTTAAGACAAAATCTACTCAGAGCTATTTTACTCTTAACAGAATCTGTCATTGAAACAGTTTCATCAAAATATTCTAGCCTACCTAACTTTATCTATATCTTGTAATGACTATGTACACTATTATACAGTTGATGCCACCTCTAATGTTCAGTATGTTTGCACTTCCTAGACCTTTCCAATTTAAGATGAGTAAAAGTTATGCTAATGTTTATTTTCTTTTTATTTTTCCTTATTTGTTTAAAGTAGTGATTGATGTTGCAGTTCCTTGTCCATAGACCTGTTTTACCTTAAGATTTCTATAAGTGCTTTCCAATATTTCTGGTAATAGGATATTTTTTTGGCTTCTTGTGATTAGTTTGCTGGCTAATATGTATTTCATAGCCATTCCTTTAAATTCGGCCCATGTAATTTTAGTTCTATCTAGCCAATGTTGAGCTCTATATGATTTCATCATTGCACACAATGTTACTATGATGTGTTTGTTTTCATGTGAAAGGTTGGTGGGGGAATACATGTAAAATTGCAATTTCCCATTACAGGGTAGATTTAGTGTATCCCTTTTTTTCTAACTTGGTTCTTAATGAACACCATAATTTGTAAACATTCGTGCAGCTCCAGAAAATATGAAAGGTATCAGCTGCGCTGTTTGGACATGTGGGGCAAAAAGGACAGAGAGAAGGATTGATTTTACTTAGAAAGAGTGGTGTGTGATAGGCATTATTGCTAATCATAATTTGGGTATATATTATTTTTTTGAGAGGGGTTAATTTCAAGGTGAGTTCAATCGCAGCAGATTTCTGGTCGACAGTAACCTTGTTATTTTTTTCCTTCCCAACATTTTGAGTATAGGAGAAAATCTTGGTATTTAGGTTCATAGGTTCATAGGTTCATACTAGGCTATCTGCCCGAGGGCATTTACAAGCCTAGCCCATAGTTTTGTGGCTTACGCCACCCCTTTAGTATGGGGAACTATACCCATTATTTTGCTGTGCCTCTGTTGAGCAGTGACACTGAGGTAATCCCTGGGGTATATCTGCGATCTCCCATCCATTGGTCAAGATTTCTCTTGAACAAGGCCAGCGAGGTGCTCTGCCTCACATATACCGGGATTTTATTCCACAGCATAGGGAGTCTTTGGGTGATGAATCTATCCCTCCAGCACGTCCTATTAATAGCCGTGTCGAGGTTTAAGTCTCCCGCCCTTGTGGCTCTGACGGATCTAGATTTTTTGAGGTGAAGCATATTCATCAAATCTGGGTTTGACATGGCCTTGTATGTTAGGCAAAGGTCACCTCTGAGCAAGCGGTAAGCGACTGAATAGAGCTGGAGTTCTTTCAGTCGGGCAGCATAGGACAGATGTTGTTATTAATTTATATGTGTTTGACAGCATTTTGGATCTCGAAAGCAGCAGGTTAATAATTTGTTGGTATAGCTGCATATCTTGGTTGCCTATTTTGACATTTGTAGTAATCGTGTTAATCAGGTATAGTATTTGCTTGATAATAGTGTTATAACTTTTAGTTACTTCTAATCTTTGCCTTATATTTTCGATTGAAAGGTTTTTGCCTTGGTACAAGTCCCATACAGTAGTATTTTTAATTAATGGGTATTGATTCAGGTTTAGCATAGTGTTATTTAATTTAATATTAGGGTTTAAGTGTATTGGTTGTCCTAGTAACAAAGTATCCTTAAGATTAAGGGAGAATAACAGCTTTTGAAATAGTAATGTATTTCTTATGATTATGGGATGAATTTTAAAACACCTTAGTGCCCTGGAGTTTAGAAAGGGTATTGCTTTAGGGTTTATATTTGATGAAATTAGATGTTTATGATATATTTTAATCCAGATTGGATACCATGCTTTGTTAGATGATTCGTAATTTGCTATTTGTATAATTTGACTAGAGTTTATAATGTCATAGTATGTTTGAAAATCAGGTAATCCTAGGCCACCTTTCTGTTTGGGTAATGTTAATCTAGAGTATTTTATTATGGTATTTTTAGGATGCCAAATAAATTTCCCTAGTAGTGTTTCAAGTTTGGAAAAGAAGTTATTTTGTATATATTTATTAATAGCATTAAAGTGAAACAGCAATCTTGGGAGAATATTCATTTTAACTATAGCTGCCTTGGATAGTGGAGACAGGTTAAGTTTTAACCATCTTTTCATGTCTTCTGCGATCTAATCTTAACCCCCTCCCATCACCAGTATCCTTTCATCTTCCTCATCTCCATTTTCTTTTTTATCTACTCACTCCTACTTATAAATTACTCTCTTTGCTTTGAACTATACTTGTCTCTAAACTCTTTAGCTAACTCTTAAATTATTTTACTTCTCTGTCTCTCACTATGCTGATCAGTACTCCAGTAATATCTGTATCTCCCTCTCACCTTTTTCTCTACATCCTCTTATTGTGGTTCAAATGCCTTGTGTATTTGTACAGTAAATGCCTTATATATTTTGTAATTACTTTTGTTATCATGTAGTAGATAGCGGAGCTTTTCTGTATTTGTACAGTAAATGCCTTATGTATTTTGTATTTACTTTTGTTATCATGTAGTAGATAGCGGAGCTTTTCTCCTCGGGCCTCCACTGAAAATGGACATGTATCCAGTTGGACTAGCCCGGTTAACAAATGTAAAATAAAATAAATAAAATAAATAAATGTTAACTCAAGTTTTAAACAGATTATTTTTAGTTAAATCAGATTGGGGGGTGAGTGAACATGATGCTCAGATATTTGAGATTGTAGTTGACTTTTATTTCAGTTTTGGGAAAATAGAATTCCTTATGTCCTAAAGTATTCAAAGGGAATATGACTGACTTGTTTGGGTTAATGGCATAGTTAAATATTTTTAAACATTTTTCATTGGAGTTTAAGATCTTGTTTAAATCAGTATTTGGGAATTCAAAGTAAAAATTAAGGTCATCAGTGAAAGCTGTATACTTTATTGGGATTTTACAAATATTCATAAAAAGGTGGTAAGTTCTCTATGATATTTTAAGGAGGAGAGTTTCAATATATATATTGAACAGGTACGGTGATAGTGGGCATCCTTGCCTTGTACAGTTAATAATTTGAATAGGTTTTGATTGCTTTTTATTTATATATAGTGTTGTCGTAGCACTGTTGTATAAGGCCCTCACCATGTTTATATATTAATCAGGAATGCTAAACTTTTTGAGTACCTTGAATAGAAAATCAAGGTTTATTCTGTCAAAAGCTTTAGATGCATCTACTGATAGTGCATAACTAGGACATTTATCATTTGCTTTCAAACTGATGATTGAATCAATGGTAAGTGTGTTGTCCCATACCTGTCTGTTATTCATAAAGCCTAACTGTTCAGAAGATATAATGAAAGATAGAATTTGTTTGATTCTGCTAGCTAAGACTGTTGATAGACTTTTGATATCAATATTTATTAGTGCTATCTGTCTGTAGTTGTTTGGATTTAGTGCATCTGAATTGTGTTTTCATATGAGTATAGTTTTTGAGTTGGTGATATACAGGTCATTGATTCCATACTTTATTACGTATTCGTATACTTTCAATAGTACTGGAGCTATTTGGTTCTTAAAAGTCTTATAGAACTCCGCCACATAACCATCTGGCCCTGGTGATTTACCTGGTTTCAACTTATTTACAGCAGCAATGATTTCCTCTACATTTATAGGGGCTTTAAGATTATTTATTTGTGTTTCGTTTATTACAGGAAATTGCAATTCTTCAGTGAATTGATAGAACAGTAATTTGTTGTACTGGTCATGTGGGCCATATAGTTTTTAATAAAACTCTTCAAAAGCCATTATAATCTCTTTATCCGTATCTAGAGTTATGTTATTGTAATTTAGTTGCTTTATTTTGATTGGGGAATTTTTTATGTTTATGATTCTTGCCAACGCTTTTGAAGGGGATTGAGCCCATTCTCCACACTTGTGGAGAAGTTTAATTTCAGTAAAAGAGTAGTGTTGTTTGAATTTCATGAAGTTGTCCTTGTAGGGTAATCATTTGACTTTCAAGTTCTGGTGAGTGTTTAATTTGTAATTCGAACTCTATACTTTTTAATTTTGATTCTATTGTTGTAATTTTTTACTTGTTTCATTTTTTTATAGAGAGCAGCTTTTTATGTTAATATTCCCCTAATAATGGCTTTTTTCGCTTCCCATTGAATACCATATGGTATATCTGTTACCTCTATGTTATTTTTAGCTTGGGTAAAATTTTCAATGATTTCCTTTGAGACTTCGTTTTCCTTTAATACGTTTGTATTTAAAGTCCAGTTTGCTGGTGTTTGGGATCTTTGTGTGGAGTTATCCATCTTTATTGTAATGTTTATTTTTGCATGGTCTGATATTGTTCTGGGTTCACTGTTGTAGGTAACTGCATTATTTAGTAAAGTTTCAGAGATTAAAAATATGTCTATTTTAGACCAAGACTTGTGGTATGGCGAAAAATAAGTGAATTTACTGGTTGATGGATTATTTCTATAGTTTTCAAAAGGGTCAGCTAGCTTAAAATCTTCTATTATTTCAGCTATTAATGTAGTAAGTTGTACAGGTTGCTTGTTTTCTTTATTTGTTCTATCTAGTTCTGGATTAATTATCATATTCCAGTCGCCTCCTATGATGTATAAATAGTTAGGAAAATTCTCTAAAATTTTGTACATCTCATATAGGTAGGTTACTTGATGCAAACATGGGGCATTTACATTTAAGACTAAGAAAGGTTTTTTAAACACAGACAGTTCACAAGTAAAATAACACCATGTACCATTTGGGTTATAACTACTTCAATACAGTTCCATCAAATGATTTTTTAACTATTGTCGCAACTCCCCTAGAAGCTGTACTGTCACCAGCAGCTACAATATGTTTCACCCATTTTTTTGTATCTTTCTCCCATGGTTCTTTCAACATATGTGTTTCTTGAATAAAAGTTATCTATGTCTTGGATTTGAAAATTAAATGCATTATTAGATTCTTCTTTTTCTTATTTTGTAGGCCCTTCACGTTCCATGAATCTACAGAAACCATCTAAGAGATTGACCAGTAGAATGATGATTTTTTTGAGCTAATAGATAGATATAGGGACATATGTAACTTTAAATTCTTCTTAGAGTTTTTGTTGCAAGTCAATGATATGAATATAAGTGTGGCATTACTCCTTTTCAGACCACCCCCCCCCATGCTTACCCACGCTATCCCACTAATTGAAAGAGAGATAAATAAAACATTTACAACTATATTACAAAAAGTTCTTGTCATTCTAAGTCCCAGCAAAATTACAGCAACACACGTAACAGCTTGTTCAAAACCAATACACAGGTAATAGCAAAAACTATGGTTACTAACTCTTTCTTCGTTTGAAAGTATATTTCCTGTGCATTTTGTAGAATGCCTTTAACTAAATTTAAAATATTTTACTTTGTAAGAAACCTTTACATAGTGCATTTCAAAAAGTATACCATAACATTTCTTTCTTACTCACAAAAAACAATTGCATGAACATATTGAAAATTACTTCTTATAGTTTAACAGTTTCTTTTGCATGCTCCTTATTTTGATGATTTCAAACACAATCCTTCATTTAGTATACAGCAGTTCTTGCTTGTTGGGTCAATATTTACTGTATGGATTGGTGATACTCCTGTTTATCCATTTGATTTATATGTATGAAGCTCATATACAATTAACAGCCATAGTATTGATCAGGCAATAATATCTAGAGTCATTTATAGTCTCTGCTGATCTAGATTGGTATACTTGCAGTTTGTAGATGCATACTTATTTAAAAAAATATAATATTAAAAAAAAGAACAAAACAAAACAGACCCAACTTTATAATTTATAAGGACTAATAAGGACTAGTTATTTGTTACTACTACAGAATCTGCTACAGCATCTGACTTAGGAGTTTATTTATTTTTCCAGTTTGTAATTATTCAGGAAAATATTATATTTTAAATATATGTTTAGACTGCTGCACTTTAATTCTACCTTCCGATCGCCAATAACAAAAAATTCTTCATTCTTTTGTTCTTTAGGGTACAGTTCCAAAGGTTTCAGATATGTAGAAGCTTTACTTTCATTTTCTTTGGCAAACATGTTTTTTTGGAGATGTTTTGGTTTTAGAGGGATGCCGTAGATGTTTCTTTGACCTCAGTTTGCTTGCTTTTCCTGGTTTGCAGTTGCAAGGGATTATGGGAGTTTGTAGTTCTTTCGCAGTAGTGTGGGGATGCTCCTAGGCCTGGATTTAGAATGTTTAAATGGGATGCAAGGGATTTAGCTACAAAGAAGGTAATTTAAGTAATTTACCTTGTCATTTGGTTCAATTTAGCAGATAGAGATGTTTTAGATGGTTAGAGAAAGGCTCATTTCTTCATGTTAATTTGCTTGGTAATTCTTTAAAAGCTTTAAGAAAAGCCATTTTTGCTTCTTCATTGTTTTTTGCTGCATAATTTAAGCCAATGTATTGAAAATGTAGAGTTGCTGGATATTTCATTTGAAATCTTATATTTTTGCTTACTAGGTAAGAAAAAGCCGAAAGAAGAAGAAGAAGGTAAGTGCAGTAAGGTGATATAACTTGTCTTAGTTATTTGATTTGTAGAGGCAGGTCCTGAGCAAAAGTTATCTTGCAGCCATTCCATATGATATATTTTCTTCTTTTTTTTGCAGCTTGAATTATTGCTTGAGTATGTGCAGCATTCAGAATCCTTACATATATTTGTCTGGGGGCATCCAGGGTTTTTGATTTTCTTAAAGCTTGGTGCGTTCTTTCTATAGCAATTGTTTGAGCTAATTCTTTGATTTCAAGAAGAAGGTCAAAGATTTATTTTGCCATTGTAGTTAGCTGTGATTGTTCATACTTTTCTGGGATGCCACTGATCAGTACATTATTTCTTCTTGATCGAACTTCTAGATCAATCAGTTTTTGTTGCATTTCTTTGACTGAGCTTTCAGCAATGGCGGTAGCTTTCTGTATTTCTTCTATCTTTGTCTCATTACTCAGTAGTTGTATCTTTCAGCTTTTCACGGTTAGGGTCACCACAGCGGAACTCCGGTCCGCTAATGATTGGCAGTAGATTTTTACGTACCAACTTGCCAGGCCTAACGCACAACCTTCAATGAAGGTATGCCCATTCACGCATGTCTCCACACAGAAGACGCTTTAGCTGAGAATCGAACAGGACAACGTCTTACTGTGAGGCGACAACGCTACCACAGCACCACCACCGCAGCTGTCACATTACTCAGTATTCTAGCCTAATTTTTATCTAGTCTGGTCAATATTTGATCTAAGTTGTTTCAAAATGCTGTGTGTTTTAAAGAAAAAGATTGTATTTCTGCTTGCTGAGGGATCAAGGCTGCTTTTAACTCATCTATATCAAAGGATTGTTCATTTTTTTTTGTTTCAGATGATGCTTTGTAGCTTCAGCTTGTATTTTAGTAGTTTTCTGTCTCTTAGCACTAATTTCTTTCTCAGGAGATGTAATTAGAGATATTCTTGCCTTTGATGTGTGTGTTTCCATTTGTTCCATTATTCCTTTATTGTGTGAAAACTTGCTTCTTTTCTTCTTTATAGCTACAGCTTGTTAACTGCAGGCCCAAGCACATGTACACGAGTCACTGCTTAGTTACCTTCCAGAGCCAAGGTATGTATTTCTTGTGTTTTAGTTCAGAAGTTGAAAACAAGATTCTCTTGGTTTGGGAGATAGTTGGGTTTTCGCAGGAGATGCTTTTTTGTAGATTTTTACAGCAGCTGTTGCCTCAGATGGGGTTAGATTCGTAGCTAGTATTTGGAGCAAGCTGAAGTATGTGCTATCTAGCTGGCAGCCATGTTAGAATCATCAACAGTTCCTTTTCCACAATTTCTTTCATGCGTCTACAATTGGTTTATTCTCTTGTAGATCACAGCTCTTACATCATTCTGACTGGTACCTACTTAAACACAAGTGGTTTATTCACATCACAGCACTTTAATGCTTGTGCCTTTGTAAACAGTTCAACTAGTTTCCTGTTCCAAGCTATGCACCTGGGCTACATCATACTGTAATAGTTTTCTTAGAAGCATGATTATTTTAAATAGTTTAAGTACAGGCTTTATAGAATACTACATCATTCCTTGAATCCTCTACAATATTGTGTTAACAAAAGACAGTGGTACCTATTGCTTCCATTTCTTCTGGCTATGGTATTTTTCAAATCCTCTGACTTCTTCTGTATCAGTTTTTAGTCCCTCAGATGTTGCAACATAGGTTCATAGGTTCATACTAGGCTATCTGCCCTAGGGCATTTATAAGCCTAGCCAGAGTGTGTTTGGCTTTCGCCACCCATTTTAAATTAATTTTGCTATGCCCTTTTTCGAGGTTAGTATACTGTGCCTCTGTCTAACAGTGACACAGAAGTGATACCCGGGGTAAACCTATGATCTCCCATCCACTCATCAAGATTCCATTTGAAGAGAGTCAATGAGGGACTCTGCCTAACCTGGACTGGGATTTTATTCCAGAGTGAAGGGAGCCTCTCGGTTATGAATCTGTCCCTCCAGCATGTCCTATTTATTTCAGTGCTGAGGTTCAAGTCTCTCGAGCGTGTAGCTCGATGGGATTTGGATTTTCTGAGGTGCAGCATATCCATTAATTCCGGGTTGGACATGGCTTTATACGTCAGGCACAGATCGCCTCTGAGCAGGTGGTATGCCACTGAGTAGAGCTGGAGTTTCTTTAACCGGGCAGCATATGGCATCTGTATGAGCCCTTTGATCCTCTTGGTGAGGTACTTTTGGGGTCTTTCCAGTTGTTGCAGGTGTCTGGTAAGGTACATCCCAAAAGGGGCATTGTACTCAATTATGGGCCTGATGAGGGATGAGTAAAGAGGCACGATGACCTCCCCTGATCTAGATGTGAATCCCTTCATGATTAGGTGGGCTATATAAAATGTTTTTCTAACCACTTTGGCCACGTGGTTGTCAAATGAGAGATTGCTATCAACTTGGGTCCTCAGGTCCCTAATTACTTCTTCTGTACTTAACGGATTACCACCTATGTGGTAATTTGTGGGCACTTTGTTTTTGCCAAAGGGGATGACTATACACTTTTTGGCATTTAGCTTGAGGCCATGGTTCTAGCACCAGTTGTCTGTTTCTATGAGGCCCTTTTGGAGGATGCTTGTGTTGGCTGGAGTGTCGATTATGGCACCCAGTTTGCAGTCATCTGCAAACTTGGTCAGCCACAGTCCTTCTGTGTTGGCCTGTACCTCCGAAAAATATATACCGAGCAAGAGAGGTCCCAGGACTGAGCCTTGTGGGACGCCACTTGTAACTGGTTTGGAGTCTGACATGACTCCAGCAATTCTAACCATGTCCTTGAGCCAGTTTGCAACCCATCTAGTGACATAGGGGTTTATATTTAAGCTGGTGAGCTTATCTATAATGCCCGAGTGGGGTATTGTGTCGAAGGCTTTTGCGAAGTCCAGGTAGGCTGTGTGGACCACCTTCCTCTCATCAATGGCCTTAGTGACTGTTTCAAAGAAATCAACCAGATTTAAGAGGCAGAATTTGCCCTTAACAAAGCCAAACTGGGTAGAATCCAGTGTCTGTAGGTCCCCAATATCTTTATTTATGAGGTCCATGATGATCCTTTGCATAGCTTTTCAGACCAAGCTAGTCAGGCTTATGGGGCGATAGTTTCCAGGATCTGTTGAGGCACCACCTTTGTGGAGAGGGACCACTGTTGCTGTACGCCACTCTTTGGGTACATATCCTGCAGTAAGGCTGAGATTGAACAGTAGTTTTATGTTTGGGTTTAGCTCTTCTTGGAGTTCATGTAGGATGCAGCCCGGGACACCGTCTGGTCCCATTGATGCTGTGTTTTTTGCTTTGGAGAGGGCAGCTCTTACCTGAGCATCTGAGATGTCAGGGGGGCAGCACTCTGCTGGGATAGATATTTGCCCTTTTGGTGGGGAGGGGGGGGGAAGAAGTTTGCGCTGAACCTGTCAGCTAGGATGTTGGCAATGTCTGTGGGTTCGGTGTATTTTTTGTCATTTTGGACTAATTCTGAGCATATCTGGGAATTCCCACCCAGGTTCCTAACATAACCCATATTTTCCACAGGCCCAGGGGCTTTGAAGGATTCCACCTCGGTTCTGAGGAGTGTGAAATTTGCATTAGAGAAGTTTTTCACTGTGGTTTTCAGGGCAGGGGGTGGAGTCGGGATGTGAATATCCAGTGAGATTAGTTTATGGTCTGATCTTACCAATGAGGGATACACTTCTGGTCTGGAGCATAGAGTCCCCATGTTGGTGATGATCAGGTCCAGTATGTTTTCCCCTCTTGTGGGAGTGGTAACAAGTTGTTCCATAGCATTTGAGTTTATAAATTCTAGGAACCTTTGGGCTAGGGTGTTGGAGCTAGAGTAATGCTTCCAGTCTATGTTTGGGTAGTTGAAGTCGTCCAATATAATGGTGTTTGGAGAGACCTTCATATTTTCCAGTGTTCTCAGGAAGGCCGAGTGGGGTTCCTGGGTTTGGGAGGGTGGTCTGTAGCAGGCTATAAACTGGAAGGCAGTTTTACCCACTGTTAGTTGCACATGGATAGTCTCTGATGCTTCGTGCTGTGCCACCAACCTGGAGGTGTGGGTATCTTTGACGAATATTGATACTCCCCCTCCTTTTGTGGTTCGGTCCAAGTTTTGGGGCCGAAAAGCATGGTATGAGGTATAACCTGGTAGTGCTGGGGTGCTCTCGGGAGCCTTGAACCAGGTTTCTGTTACTGCACAGATATCAATGTTCTCCATGCTAAGGAGAGTTTCGAGTGCATACATCTTGAGGTTTAGACTTCTGGCGTTGAGTAGCATTACTCTTAGTTTCTTATCCCTTGTGATACCTACGGAGGTGGGTTTGTCTTTTGAGCCTTGCCTAAAAAAGGCACTATGGGGGTAGCAAGAGCCTTTGCCATGCATGACCCATGTGTTTTAGGCTTGGCATGCCTTTTTTTTACATTTAACATTATGTTGTCTTAACCTAGTCAACAGATATATCAGTCTCTTGTCATACTCTTATCATGTCTGTCCCTACACTGATGGATCATCTATTATGTATATGGGTCTATATAACCAGATCAAAGCTTTAGTTGGTCGAATAACTAAAGATCGATCTGATAATATCGAAATCCAAAAACCGCGAATGGCCGATTTCACGCAGGGAAAAATTCCCTTGGCTGTTATGCAGATCATGCCCTTTTCTCCAATGTAGAGCGATCTCGGAGTTGGTATATTTAGTTAGGGGTGGTGTGGGGGGCAAAGCCCCCCACTTGATTTGGGTTTAAAAGTTTTTTTTTTTCATGAGACCAAGGGAAGTCTTTTCCAGCATAAAATTGACCGTTTATGGTTTTTTGGATTTCAATATTACCAGATCAATCTTTAGTTATTCGACTAACTAAAGTTTCGATCTGGTAATATAGATCCATATATAATACTTTAAAATCATTTAATTACTCAATCAAAAACTTCTTGGAATATTTCGGTTGCTGTAAAATACCAAATGGAAGTATATGGATTCTATACCTTCTTAATGACATGTTAAATGTACACAGTACAGAGGTTTCTTCATCTAGATTTTTATGTAGTAAACCCAGGTTTGACTCTAGTGCCAAAAATAATTCAGGATTTGTCACTATTGAAACCATCTCTTCAAATGGTGGCAATGTAATATTCTCTTTTAATCACATTAGGTCTTGCTTTTCATTGCAAATGGAAATCTAAAATTGTTTCACAACAGTAACCATCTTATTCATCCATTCTGTTACCTCTATTTGCTTCATAATGACACCTAACCTTTCCATTACCTTTAGTCCCTGTTCTATTCAACTCCTGGGAGCTCTTGGTGCTTTACTTGGAGCATGTATAATTGGCATTGCATTAGGTTTTATACAAGTATTGTAGTATCTTTACCTGTAAATAAATCAGCGTATCCATCAGGGAATGACACTGCTATGACCTTTTTATGGTATTTGGGACATTTCTGTCACTCTGTGACTTCTCCTACAGATATGCACATATTGCTTTTGTATTGTTAATTTATTTTGTTTCCTAGCCTCTCACAAGCCAAACAACACAAAACATTAAGATAATTTACTTAAGCAATGTACTTTGAAAAAGGATCTTGAGCTTTATATTTTTATACTCACATGCTAGTGTTTGATCTAGTAGTTTGACATAATACCAGAATGTTAAACATATGTATGCAGTTCTCTTTTCATTCCTATTGCTATAGAATGCTTTAAAATATCTTTAGACAAAATCTTACACTCTGCACCTACATCTAGTTTAAATTCAACATTTTGCTTATTAATTTCCAGCATTCTAGTTAACAGCTTTTTTAACATCTGTAAAACTGCTTTGTAGGCATTTTCAAATTTCACAATCTTGTGTCTTTTTATTTCAGTAGTGTTTTGCAGCATTTTATGTTGGCATTTTCATTTCTTATTTCTGTTTGACAGCATGCAAACTCTTTTGAGCAGACGTTTTTCCTCTTAGGCACATCTTAGAAAATGTCGTTTTCTAATACTGATTGTAAATAAACTGAATACATGCAGGACAATGCTTCCTCAGATACTTGTAGCACACCTACTACATGAGTCTTCAGTGTCAGCTGCACAGGCCTTTCTCAGCTCCTTTATCCCCAGAATACATTCTCACATGGATCACTTTTTCATATCCATTACTTATGCAAAATATTTTGACTTTATGTCTCATTTATGTCTTTTTATTTGACTAATCTTTCAACGCATAGACCTGCATTTCTTAAGCTAATTATTTTAAAGGAGTACTAATAATTTCACATCATCACGCATCTGCTTCTCTTTAATAACCTACTTCTTGTTTGACCATTTCTAATACTACAAATTCTTCTACTTCCTATTAATGAATCATGCAACTCACCAACTTCAGAATCTTAGTTCTGTTCTTCAGCTCAGTATTACACGCATCTCTAATCTCTATAGGACTTTGTGTCTTTATACAAATGGCAAATAAGTGTCAACTTATTTCTAGACTCACTGTAAGTCCAGAACTTCTAAGTGTTGCCATTTTATATTTTTCTTCTGCAAGATAAAACCAGTATTGAATACTTTTAAGGCTTTCTCCTTAGCAACATGCAAAAATGTAGCATACTGCACCTTTTCAAGCTTCTCAGCAATCCCACTTGCAGTGAGGAATAAATTACATTTCTGGATCCATAGCTTCCAATTTTGTGCCAAGTTTCCTTGAAGACAGAGAATATACAGTGGAATATTTTTTACTGTGGATCACACACTTTTGTACTTTCAGACATATAAACTCTTGAAAGTAAATATATTTCTGTACTTTTGCAGATATATTGGCCTAGTCTGACACCACATAGTATCTATGAGTTTGTCGGGATGGTGAGTAGACAGCACTGAGACACCATGGATGCAGTCTCATCTCTGTGTTTTTTAATCAGACTCAACATGGTAAAAGAAAATGAAACACATAACCTACACATTCCAGACAAGCCCCATCAGTGTGTACAGAATACTGTGCTACACACCATTATATAGCACTGGTTTAATAATCATACTAATTCCATCCCAATATGCTGAACTGAGCAGCTTTCTACAGTCATTTAAATCTCCAGGATTGCTATTGTCTGTTTTTACTGAAACCTGGATCTAAGTCTGCCAAAAAGTGAACTTGTCTCATCTTCAGTCTAGTCACCCAAAGTAATTTATTGCAAGAAAAAGCCTTTTTTTCAAACATACTAAAAGTTGTACCACTAATTTTAAATATCTAAATATTTGTGACAGGTTTTAAATGTCATATTGTACATCACTGTATATACAGCGTAATATGACAACGTGCTACAGGAAACTGTATGTCATTTGGTATAGTGCTTCATATAACATAATACAACAGAAACCTGCATGTTTGTACTTTTACATGCTTTGTATTGTAAATTCTGCAAGTATGGAAAAGGTTTTTAAATATTTTGCACCTGTAGACAACAATGCAGGATGCCAACACAGATGTACAGTTGGAGCTCTCCCATGGCCAGAAGATAAATTGCGCATGGCTGCAGAATTGGCACACTGTGCTTTGTAGGCTGCACTTATTATGTGGAGTGTCACAGTTGACCCCACATGCGCACAAGGTATGAAGTCTTTAATGGTAATGTCCCATGTTCACCTGAAGACCCAGTTCATTCAAGCTTAATACAGCACTGATAATTGAGCCTGACCACACTCAATAAACTAAACTTGTTTTCAATCAGCTCTCTTCCTTATAGTATCTGCCAAGTGCATAGAACCTCAAATTACAACAAATGTGCCATTTGTACAATACCAGACACACAGTGACAAACTAAATAAATTACTATAATGTGTAACAAAAGTGTAAAGTGGGTGGTAAACATGTATTAGCCATATAAAGCATGTTCTAGACAACTCAATAGCAGAGAAAACATATAGACAAAAGAAACGTAAATTCCTGTAATTAAAATCAGTAACGGCACCCAAAATGGTCAAGTGGAGTCGACACAACAATTTAATAACAGCTTCATAAATATAATAGTAACGAAAGGCGATCCACAGAATGAGGGAGTACATATAAATGTGGTGCATGTAGACACTGCCCTGATCAAGTTTTACTAACTGCTAACAAACAATTACAGGCTTGTAAATACTACAACTGCTTTAACACTGAAGTTATACATATTGCAACATGTAAGGGCTGCAGTTCATTTTATGTTGGGAAAATGGAAAGGCCACTTAAAAAATGAACATATAAGCATATATATGACATATCTAATGGTGTTGATACAAATGCCCTATCCAAACATCTTAGAGTATGCAAAAATGGGGGAATTTGCATTTTTTGTATTCAAACAGATACCTAGAGACCCACGAGGAGGTCAATGGGTGACTAGGTTAGAATATAGGGAATTGTACTGGCAGTTGTTATTGGGAGCAAATATGAAGCCTGGTTTGAATAATTTCCATAGTACCAGTGTTAATGTTGAGGGTGGCAAGATTATAGCCTAGTGACTATAATTTTATATAATGGATTTGATCAAAATATTTTTATAGGGCATAGAATATGTTTATGTGGTGTGGTTAAAGTTATTAAAAAATTGCAGTACTTTTAAATAGTATAGATTTTCTTGTATTTTTTTTTTTTTTACATATACATATTCTTAATCATATTTGTTTAATACAGTTAAAAGAGCATTATGAATTTTATACGATGTTTATAAGATTGTTTTATAAATATGTTCACGTATCTTTAAATATAGTTTCTTACCTTAATTAGAACTGGTTGGACTAATGCATGTATTTTATTTACCAATGAATGTTAAGAAGGTGGTTATAAAATTGTTGGTTTACTAGTATGAAATTAGTTCTGCTGAAGTCCTGTATATGCTAAAGGATGAAAGAGCTAAACTATAAAAGTTTTTTTTTTATATTCATTCTATGTGTCGAGTGTTGTTACTATTGCATTATTGTGGTTGATAGTATATTTCTGGGCCGACTCTACTTCACCATTTCAGGTGGTGGTAGTGATTTCCATTGCAGGAATTTGCATTTCTTTTATGGTTATTAGTTTTTCTTCCTGCTTTACACCACTGGCTTGCCTATAGAAAAGATAAAGCCCTGACTTCAGTCCAAGAACTTGAGTTCTGCTAGTAGTGCAGGTTCCTGATACAGCTGGCATGGAGGATGGACATACATATCCAGAGAGGAGGCTGAGCTTGCTGCAGGTTACAGCACTCTACTGGATGAAGGGGGAGGACATAAGACCTCTCCACAATGTTATCAAATGCAGTAGCTTTCCATGTGCAGGTGGGCAGGATTATGCATTTATGACATGGACTATACTGTGGATTCCTGGAGTGATGCAAGTCACATGTCCCTCTGCCCAATGGGAGGGGTTAGTTTACTTAATAAAAATGTCTTCATTGCTGGGATGCCAGCAAGGATGCAAGCAATGTACATGGCCGCCTGAATGTCAGCACCTGAAATAGCTCTCACCTTGGGGAAACTGTTGGTGATCTCCACCACCGGGGAATGAAACAGCTTTAGTCTGATTGGGGGAATCTTGATGGTCAGTAGGCACAGAGACATAAATAATAAAAATAAAGGTATACAATAAGTATATCTTCTGCACTCAGTAGTTCGTCTATATATTATCACCTGACAGTAAGTACATAACCAAATAATAACAGTACTTTCCAGCAGAAGGAGAGGGAGTAGCATCAACGTAACATCAGGAATAGATCTTATTAACTGCAAGTTGTTCTACCTGTAGCAACAGTTCTTCCAAATTCCTGCTATGCACATCTCTCTGGGCAGGTGTCATGTATTGTTTTCTCATACATCACAACAGACCCTGAATGACCAAGACCATTATAGTGAGAAGACTACTGTGGCTACACACCAATATATATAACATTGTTTTAAAAATAATAGATGCTTTGTGCACTCACTCCATTGCATTATGCAGGACTGGGCAGCTTTATACAGTTATTTAAATATTCAGGATTGCCAGTGTCTGTACTGGAAACTAGATCTAAGACTGAAACAAAGAGGGCACTTGCCTGATCCTCAGTCTAGTCCTCTGAGGCAGTATTTTGCAAAAAAAAAAATACTTTTTATGTCAGTAGTTATAACCATGATGGTCTGCATTTCAATCCATTATTAACTGTGCAATACTACCCATCTTTTTTGTTCAAAATCAGAATGTTTGAACAGAATCCCTTAAGCATGTTTAAATAAACAAACTTTTTTGTGAAAGTTTTATCAGAAACAAATCAGGCAACCTTAGTTTTATAGAGTTATAATACCTTTCATCTACACCTCCAACCATAAATCTTGTGGAAAATGTTACTGTGACACATTTAGGCCTTTTGACGATAATGCAGTGAGGCTGACTGAAACATAATCTGCAGCCGAAGCAAATGATGCATAGATCTGGTAATATTGTACCTTGAGGAATCATATTTGCTGTTGGTCTTTCGGACTACAGTTAAAAGGTTTCATTCTTACAAAAACCCATATTATGATCTTCTCTTTTTTTAAGAGAGATTCTCATCCACTTTCACTTGGCAAATCATATCAACCAGATGAACAAAGCACTTTTAAGCATAAGTGTCCATTTTCAATGACTCAGCCAAATTAATAATAAAAAAAAAGAAATATGCCAAGAACACCATTTTATATTGCAACAGGCAATGATGCTTATTACATGATTTCCTGTGCAGCAATAATACAACAGCTTATGTTTGGATATGTGAGTCAATATTGTGAAAAAATGTTTTTCTCTTTCTAGCACATATTTAAAAGTTAATTTAACATATTTTTGATTGAGAATGAATAGTTAATTAGTGAAATAAATGTTATTATATTTTTGATTGAGAATGAATAAATGTCATAGTTACTTGTATGTTTATTAAAATTTAAATCATAGTAGAAGTAATGACTGCATGTTTATAAGTACTTCTACAGTGTTGTTCAGTACCCAAGCAATCCGAGGGCCATACCCTTGCCAAAAGATTATGGCAATGGCCCTGGACAGGTAGTGTAGTGGTATAAAAACCCTGATTGTGGCTTGTCCCTGTGGCATACAGGGATAAAAACCCTAACTGTGACCTTAGCCCTGTGGAATACAGGTATAAAAATCCTGACTATGGCCCTGTGGTACAGAGGGATAAAAACCCTGACTGTGGCCCTGACCCTGTGGTATAGAGAGATAAAAACTCTGACTGTGGCCCTGTGCTATAGAGGGATTACAAACCCTGACTGTGACCCTGTGGTATAGATGGATAAAAACCCTGACTGTGACCCTGTGGTACGGATGGATAAAAACCCTGGCTGTGGCCCTGGCCCTGTGGTATAGATTGATAATAACTGTGTCTGTGGCCCAGACAAAGTATAACTAAAAGCATAAGTACTGGTGCACCCACTTGTGCATATGGGAGTAAGTGGCTAATGGCAGCACACTCATCCTGGAGTTCAGTTTGCCGTATTGGTGACAACCGCAGGAATGCAGGTGCATCACCCAGAGAAATGAGCCTAGCATGCCCACACTGCTCAGCTGTGTTCCACTTGCCCAGGAGATGTGACGTGTGGTGCTATACATGTGCCTCTTGAAAGACAGCATTTATGCAGCACATAAACCACCAATGGGGAAGAGAGTTAGGGCAGTACACATTATCTGCAGACTATCCTGCTCCCCGGCACTTGACCCTTGCCTCCAAAAGGGAACAAATTGATCGATTAAGCCTGCCAGTCAGAGGACAGATTGGCTAGAGAGCTTTGCCCTGGCTTGCAAAGCCTGGCTCTCATCCCATTGTATGAAGTAAAGGACCAACTGGGTGCAGAAATGGGGAGCCATTGGCTGATACTACTGAAACTAAAAAAAATAGTAGCAGCTTTGTAGAGCACCTCCGCTAAACAGGAATCATAGCAATGATTTGCACACAGCACTATATAAATCAAAATAACTGTAAATCTCAGTGAACAACCGGCATATATGAAGCATATGCAGCTGCGTACAGGACCACACATCTAAAAATAGAACTCATAAAAATTTGCTATGCAGATATATCTTTACATCTCCAAATATTTTAGGATATATTGAGAAATATATAACAGCAGAGACAGAAGACCTAAAATATTGTTGTGGTGATAGTTACATTGTGTGGGGGACAAAATGCTTAACACAAGTAGCAATGATACATGAATGATAAGAAAGAAGAAAAAGGTTGTGTTTAAGCAGGCTATTGTGCACACAATAGGAATAAGGCACAGGGAACATTACAGACAGGTAGGATGCGGATGCTAAGTAGCATTTTTTTGTGTAGGTTAAGAATCCATGAGTACTTTAAGGAAGCATAAGATGAATATTCAAGGAATAAGCAAAGTAGAGACAGAGCACAGGGAAAATGAGTAATGGTTGGCATCAGGAGTTCATAAATGTAGACAGGTTATAGACAGAAACAGGAATGCAAGAAAGATGGAGACATCGCTGTACAAACACAAGGTGACAGATATGCTGTGGATATAATCTAGGAACCTCTATAAAAAAAAACAAAAAAAACAAGTGGAGACATATCGAATTATCCTGCATGTGAAATGCCAGTCATGTTCCTGGCCCACTGTGTGCATCCACATCTACATCCTAAAAATGGTTTGTGTTACATTGACATGTACATAATGGTAGTACATACTCAACACAATCTTTACACTGATATACATTATATGAGATGTACACGTCACATTTTATCAATTTTTTATGTCACTTCATATATGGTAGGCTCGAAATGTCAGTGCATAACAGTTTAGAAATATGACACATAGAGTCATGCCAGCAGAGATTAAGGATAGGGTGGGGCACACATTGTTGCTTTGGATAAGACATCTTGTACAATGTTGAAGAACATATGCAAGCAAGGTACTGGCTGTAACCTCTAGGTCTGATGGAAATACACCCAGGAAAGCTCCCCTGATGAGCTGGAGGCAGGTGCAGCAAGAACTGCATCTCTGCATTTGCCAATGTACATGGGTGGCCTCTGTCAGTCAAGGAGATAGCACTCTTGCAGTGTCATCTTCAAATACCATACCAGTCTCTTAACAAAACTGCCCCATCCCAAGAACTAGAACCTCACAGGAACACAGCAACAGCTCCATATGGATTCCTCTAGTGGAAATTCTCTTCCAACAGCTGCTCTAATGTCTCCTGGATTGGTTTTATTCTCCTCCTGTGGAGGCAGTGAATCTTGAGAAATACATCGATCATCCCATAAACCACCAAACCCCATCAAGGTGAGCCATACACTATTATACAACATTTTATTTAAAAAATCACAGAGTTTTCACAACAAACAAATAGGCCTGTTATTGCTTTCACTTCCAGGTCTATGTCTCACAGTGTTACTAACTCCGACAACTATACTCCCACCATTACGCCACTCCTCAGTAGATCCACTAACTCTCTTCTCACCTTTCACCTAAACATCAGAAGCATAAACACCAAAATACATGACCTACATGCCCTATTAGCAGTCCATTCCCCAGATATAATGTGTCTCACAGAAACCTGGCTAAAACCTGCTACTGCTGATGATGAGATATTACCACCAGGGTATAATATTCACCGATTAGACTGAGCTTCTAAAAAGGGAGGGGGAATAGCAGTTCTCTATAAAAACATACTGAGTGTTAATAGAGACTGCATACAGCCACCCCCATTTAATAATGCTGAAATCCTTATAACTAAACTTCGAATTAACCACAACAAATGCATAAACATTGTCTGTATTTACATTCCTCCAGGGAACAATATATCCTCCCTGGAAGATATCCTCCAATGGTTATCCACTAACCACCCCCAAGAAACCATTGTGCTTGGTGACTTCAACATTGACTGTACCACATGTGCAGCTGAATCCCCTGTCACCCACATAAATCTCTTCAGGTTTAGACAAACTATAACCGCTCCTACCAGGATCAGCAAACCTAATAATAGAGAAAGTATTCTTGATTGGATTCTTATCAATAATCATCACCACTTGTATAAAGCTGGAACCCTCCCCGATGACCTAAGTGATCACTCTCTAACTTACATTATTAAGGATAAGGGTGAGAACTCCCATCAGCCCACCTATAGAACAGTTAGAAACACCAAAAACTTAAATCCTGTAAATTTCCAAAATGAACTCAACTCAGTCAACTGGGCAATCCTAAAACATTTACCACTGGAAGACGCAGTGGCTTATTTTAATGCTAAATTCCTAAACATCCTAGACTCCCATGCCCCACCTCGTAATATTAAAACTAGAACAAATTCAGCACCATGGCTCACTAAGGAAACCAAACTAAAAATCAAACTTAGAAATAAGGCCTGGGCCATCTGGCGAGTAACTAAAGCCCCTCTCGACCAACTAAAATACCGTCAACTTAGGAATGACACAAAAAAATCCATTCAACTAGACAAAAAAGCTACTACCAAAACTTGCAACAGAAGCATCAAAACAATCCCAAAAAGTTCTGGGCAGGTATTAACCAGCTTCTTTATCTAGGACAATCCACCACTCCAACCCCAACAAATTACACCCAAAAACCACCAGAGAACATAGCTAGTGCCTTTAATAATTTCTTCACTGAACCAATCCAGTTTCTTGCTAACCAACTCAATCCCATACACGCTAACTCCACCACTAATACACCCTTGACTAGCTCCTCCACTATCACACCCACTACTCACCACCCCTTCAACTTCCAACCTGTCTCTACCACTTGAATTCGGTCACTAATTAAAAAACTGAAACCCACCACCCTATCTGCTGACATGCTCCCAGCTAGGTTCTTAAACATAGCTGCTGATGTCATAGCATTTCCCATATCTATCCTGATCAACTCTTGGCTCTATCTCCCCCATCTGGAAAATATCCCATGTTATCCCACTTCACAAGGGTGGAAGTTCCACAGAATTATCCAATTACAGACCTATCGCCATTCTTTCACCACTGGCCAAAATAATGGAAAAGTGCATCCACAAACAAATTATGTACCATCTTGTACAGAACCAGATACTGGCCGTCTCTCAGCATGGCTTTAGGCCACATCATAGCACTACCTCAGCTCTCCTTTCCTTCACTAACACCATAAATCTAAACAGAAATAATAACCTGCTGTCATCAGCCCTCTTTCTAGACCTTTCAAAGGCCTTTAATATGGTCAGTCACCAATTACTCATCCACTCTCTGAAATCTGTTTCCCTGGACAAGCATACTATACAGTGGTTCCATTCCTATCTGAATGACAGTCAACAAGCCGTACTTTGGCAGGGCAAACTATCCACTCTGTTACCTCTCACTCTTGGAGTTCCTCGGTGCTCCATTTTAGGTCCTTTACTCTTTTCCATCTTTATCAATAACCTACCCACTGCCATCCCAGATGATTCCTGCATCCAGTATGCAGATGACTCCACCCTGATCTGCTCAGCCTCCTCCCCAACAGCCCTGCAAACCCTAACCCAGAGTACATTCAACACAGTTGAAAAGTGCCTCTCTAATCACCGTCTTCTGCTGAATCCCAATAAGACCAAATTGTTACTCTTCACCTCCACTTGAAGGTCCCCCCCACTTTCCTTTACTATAACATCAAACAATGGCACCTCTATTTCGCCAGATATTCACACCAAGCTCTTAGGGGTATTAGTAGACAATAATCTCAAATTCAACCTACACATCAATAAGACTATCAAAACCATTAACAAAAAGCTCGGCTCACTATACAGAAATAAACCTTTTCTAACCCCTACAGTTAGAATCGCTATCGCCCAGTCTCATCTCCTCTCTACCCTTCTATATGCTTCCCCTATACTCTGTAACCTAAACAAATCAGAACTTACCAAACTCTCTCACTGCTACCACCATATTGCCAGGTTCACCACTGGATCAACATACAGGACACATCACTGCCACAACCTCAAACTCCTAGGGTGGCAAGAACTGCCAAGCTTAATACAGTTCAACCAGCTAATAGTAGCACATAATATTCTCAACCAACCCAAAAACACCCCCGCCCTTAATACTATCATAAAACCATACAGTAACTCCAGACCATTATGCTCATCCAACAAGCTGTTAGTTCAAACACTGAAAGCTAATAACTCCCTATTTGCCAACTCCATTGGGAAAACTTGGAACTTACTTCCAGCAGACATTAACCTGGAACCCTCTCTATGCCTCTTCAAAAATGGCCTCAAACATTATTATAAAATGCACTGGCTCTGTCCATGTTCCAACCCTGATTAATCCCCATAACAACTCCCTAACTCAACAGCAATGTACTAGCTTCTTGCTCACAAATGCTTCCAATGGCAATCTGTACACTTCTTTGTAATATAGTGTTGCTGTAATCCACCTGTTAATTAACTTTTGCATTCTATGACCTGCTGTTAAATTGTGGATCCCTCTTGAGGGACACACGTTTGCTTCTTGTAAAATCTGCTTGTTATTTAAATGTTGCTTGGGATGTTTTGTTTTTGTCTGCTCAATTTGGAGCTTTTTTCCCCTGTTACGTTGTAAAACCCTTAATATGTATGCATGTTTTTGTTTGTATGTTTGGAGCTTTTCTCCCCGGGCCTCCGCTGAAAATGGATATGTATCCAGTCGGACTATCCAGGTCAACAAATGTAAAATAAAATAAAAATAAAATAAATGTCTCCCTTAACTCCACAATGAATATACCCTTATTAAATAATCCTTTATGAGAGCAACACATACTTTACAGTAGCTTAAAATAGTTAGACCTATTGTTGATAAACTGGAGATACTTCCATACTATTCGCAAACAAATAATTCACTCCTTTTTATTCATATTCAGAGTCAAAATAGTTACCAAGTCATCATACCCAAGAAAATTACAACTAACTGAAAACATAAAAAATACTGCGTAAATCTGTGATACCTTCTTAGAAACTCTCAAATGCAACGTGTTCAAAGAAAATTCCCTACTTGATCCAAAGGTGTCCTATAGTTTGATCTAAAAATCTGGCCTATGGAAATAATGTATACTTTTTTTTCATAAATGCTATCAGAAAAGAGATATTATGTTTAAAAATGTAACTTGAATCATAAAAAATAATATGTTTAAAGATTAAGATCAAGTTTATTGCCATTGAACAGATAGTTAATGACAGTAGAGGTGGACCTGTACAGCTTAAACTCTTAGAAAATGAGTTAAACTGGCAGATTAGGCTAGAAGCATATCATTCACCTGGTTTGAATGAAGCTTGCACTATTTCTAGTGTTTTGAAATTGGTTAATTTGAAAAGATAATTTTTGGTTGGTTAACATATGTATTTATATTATTAGGCTTGAATAGGAACAAGTAGGAATATTCTAACATTTTAAATGTTTTTAATTTTTGTATTTTCATTCATATGGTTCTCTAAAGTATGATAACATTTAACTTTCAACAGTTGGATTCTTGTCAACTGGCAGTATGCTTAAACATACTGATTTATAGATGTAGATAGTTGATTTGTTTTTAATACAGGTCTAACACAGTTTTTATGTAAGGAAGCTCACATCCTGATTTAAGTGTTAGTTTCCTTTTTACTACTATGATTGGGTTAATGTGCTTGATTGATTAATTAATTGTAATTAAGGCTTGGAATTTTACTATATAAGCACGCTGGTATGTTTGTTAACAGTTCTGAAGAAGTTTGTCTATGAGACAAACGAAAAGCGCTTCAATAAACTTGGTTCCTCTTTTCAACAACGTGGTTTTTGGTGGACTTAATTTGTAAGACAACCTTGCTCTGAACTTTTTGCATTTCGTGCAGTTCGTTCCCACTATTGGTTTGTCTTGTCATTTTTACTGGTTTGGTGTTCTTTCTATGGTATGATGTTTAAAGATTAACAACTCAGAATCATCATGACAAGACACAGGGTTCCCTACAAAAAAAATTAATAACAACAGACCATTATTTCTACAGATTAAATGTCTTAGTATATGAGGTTTCATAGCTATTTGTTCATCTACAGGAAGGGAATTATGATGGCCGGGATTCACAAAAATATCGGCTTGCTGTAAGCAGTATCTGGCCAACACCATAGTGGTCAGTAGCAGGATGATGATATTCTGTGATGTTGTTTATAAGATCACCATTGCAGTAATTCTCAGAAATTGGACTTATCCAGTATAATTCTCCATATGTCTGGCCAGTCTACAAAGCAAATGCTCCTTCCTTGCACATCATACATCTGCCCTAAGCATGGCCAACATGGTGGTATAAGAAAGAGGTATGGACATACCAAAAATGCAGAACTTTCTTGTTGCTAGTCCGCATAGCCAGACTTCTGTCAGTGTCACATCTAGTCATCCATATAGGTCAGCTTCAGCACAACACTCAAGCAGGTAAGTACCCCATTAGCAAACCTTCCTCTTCTAAAATATTTTTGTGATTAAAATCTCCTTATGTCTGTCAAAAAAAATGAAAGTGTAACTGTGGTCATCAAATTTCATATAGGGACTATTTAACTTACTTGTTTTGTCGAGGGTCTGAACACAACCTTAAAAACTGTAGTATCTGTCAAGAGATCACTCCCAAATCATCAGTAGACAATTTTCTTAGGTCTTATCTTGAAAACAAAACTCCGCCAGACATTAGAGTAAGTTGCTATGGCATTGTCCTTTTCTAACATCAACCATTCCTTCTCAGTTAAAAAAACAAAAGAAATCTGTGAGAACAGTGCTTCATGAAAGCCAGACATCAGAGATCAGCTAATCACAGATGGATGACCGCTCCCTACTGAAATGTCGGCACTCAAAATGCTGAGTGTTGACAAGCCGAAAAAAAAACTGAAAATCCTGGAAAAGAGTGAATCTTCATGTTGCTCTTCTCCTTTAAACTTCGTTTTTGAGAGCTGCAACCCCCTGATCTTATATATACCAACTCCAAGATTGCCATACCTCAAAAAAAGGGAATATCCCAAGAAATAGCCATCTCAGACTTAGTATATGTAAGTCCATATTTTGGCCATTCATTGACCATGTTTCCACTCCAGCAAGTCCTGACAACTCAAATGGTTACCATGGAGGACTCTGCATAGGTGTTTTTGTAGCCCCCCCCCCCCCAGACTATCCATCTGTTTTTCTTAGTCCCTCTAACATGTCTCATGTGGAGGCCATTATGGCCAAAGAACTCAGCATATCTGAAAAGACTGACTTTACAGCTGAGAGAGCTAGGAAGGGAGAACCCAGGATCATTTTGATTGCTGGAAAAGGGAGGATTCATCGTTTTTTGGTTTGACAGGAGATCTTATGGAGGTTAGGCCTAATGCTTCTATCCATATGACCTTACATCTGGAGATTCCTCAGAAGCTTACTCAAAAGGCAAAATATATTTCTCCACCGTCTACCCCACTTTCCAGTCAGGAACCTTATAAGGATGACTATTACAATTATGCACAAGGACTTATCAAAGCACTACAAACATTTCAGTTTACTCAATATTATTCTTTATTTTCAGTTTCTACCCCATTCTAACTGAAGAATTACTGATCATAGTTAAATTTGTTTACAAAATATCTAAAATCACTATGTTCACTATGAATATACATCTTGGGCTGTGTGCTACACACCACCATTATCATACTGAAGGCACCTTTGCCTTTTCAGCAGTATCATATGTTAAATCTGTCGAGTGTGTTTTCCTAATTATACTGTACCATTCCATCTGTCTCTCTTTACCTAGAACATCACTCCAGCAACCTCTCTGCTAGGACTACATTTCCACAGCAGATAACAAAATCTATTCTCATGAAGGCAGTCAGACAGCATGACCTGATACTCTTGGGAAATGGTGAAGTTTCCAGGATTGTCTATAAGATGACATAATCCAGTCAGTGAATGCAGTGGGGATTGGAGGTTCATATCTGCACAGTACAGGCTTGTCAGCACACCACCGTATCATGCACAGGCATTGCCTGGTTTGATGAATTTCTAGAGACAGATGTCATCTGGCATGCCACAGGTGAAGGTCTACCACCTAACCCCCCAACCTTTAAAGAGCTCCTTATATAAGGCATGTGTTAATGTATGCCTTTGAACTTTTGGAAATGTTGTGGGTTTGCTTTTTATTGTGTGCATATATCACAGATGCGGACAGTTGGGGCCATGCTACTGCAGTTGATGATAATGCTATAATAGGTATAATTCATGCATTTACATTACGTGTCACTGCATGTAATATATTGGGTAGAGATGTAGATTGGTGGGCAGTTCAGTTTGCATGCCATTGCTGGCTCTTCAGGAGTGTAACATGTGTTATCAAAGTTATCAAAGCAGACATGTGGGTGTATATTACTATGCATATCTGTGTGTAACAGTCTATATTTACTATTAAGATATATCAATTATCCATATTTACTATGACTTTTACTGTGGTGATGACTACATCAGACTGTGGCTTCCTGCAGCATCAGTTGCAAGTAACACTGACCAGATGATTGGCTGCCTGACATGTACTGGCTGTGCCTCATATTGGTCCATTGTGATCAGTGCAATACCCTTGTAAACAAGCTAAATAAATAAATACTGATGGCTTTGTGTAAGCAGAGATAATGGTTATGATGCTTGCCAGGGATAATGTTATGCTTACACAGGGCACAACCTCTGTTACCTCGGACTTAGTGGTGGTAAACATATCTGCATTTTCCACCTTCACCAATATAACATCTTCAGTGATAAGCTATGAGGGCTTGGGAGGGATGCGCTGGTACAACTGGGCTGATTCTAAATCAGGTGACTCCAACAGGGGAGGAACAGGTGGACACAGGGACTGCTCATGATACATCTATTCAACAACATGCCATTTCTGCAACAAGTGATCAGCCTTTAGTAGCCAGAGGACAGTACAGGCAGAGGGTAATGGCATACATGGGGACTAAGAGATGGCAAGGATATAAGAATTGCCTTTGCCTATATGAATGCTGGTGAAGATCAGTGAAAACCTATCTAAGCAGTTTATGAGAACTCACGCAGATTTAACTGTGGTCAAACACTGTGTGTTATGCATGCTCCTAAGTATGCATGGTAAGCGTGTGTTCTTCGGTGCTTTACATAGTTCCTTGTCTCAGGATACATGACAGACAGGACATTCTCAAAGATACGGGAGAATGCATTCTGGTACACTGCTACAATGTCACTGATAACACAGTGGAATCTCCCAGAAATGAGTAAAGCCAGTGACAGTTAGAATTTTGTTTGTAGGTCACTATATTTTTCTCTTGGCTGCGGAGTCATGTGTGGAGCACACAACTCACAGAGCCAGCATCAGCTGCTTACCTATATATGTCAGTAACCTCATTTTCAGAGAGCTGGCCTAATTGCAGTCACTGGCTCTACCTTACAGCTCTCAATCTTGCTACTGGCCTAGCAGCACGTGGCAGCAACTCCTCAGTCATCAGAACTTTGACCTGCATGACTGTAGATGTGAAGAATGATGGCGTGTTGGCATGCTTCTGATCAGGAGCATAAAAAATTGCTGCTGAGCTCCACCAGCTTGTCCTTCCACCTTCGAAATTTGTGGTCCCCTTCTGCATGGTTATGGACTTACAGACAAACAGCAACTGCTTGTAACTACATACACAGTGTCATTTGCATATAGCATCCATAGGCTATCTTTTCTAATGCTCACATATATGAGGTCCAAACAACATCTTTCCCAAATGTAAGTTGTTTTGGAATCTGACTATGAACCCATTGTAATCACCTAGATCTTCTCACCTTTTCCCATCATTTCACTGTTTATGTAATATATATTTTTAAATTATTTTCCTTTAATAAACAACTGATAGTTGCAAGCTGAAATATGAATCAGTAATTTGATACACTAATGGTCTAGTGCCTACTTCAATCATCATTACACACACTCCCCAGTTTTTGCATTTTTTTCCATAATCACATATGTTTCTTCATTTCTTATTTCTTACAGTGTCTGGAGTATGTTTGCCAAGAATATAAGAATGCAGGATGTGAAGGGGCAGGTGTGAGATTCAAGCTGCTGTATCCGGCTATAATTAGAATATTTTTCCTGGAGCATCAAAGTCATTTTTTGATGCAGAACAGGCTGCGGAAGAAATTCAAAAGTTTGCCCAACAGAAAGTGAGCCATCAGACAGAAAAGGACCCGACTCTGTTTATCATTCTTCTGATAATAAAGCTCATAGAGAGACTTTGCCTATGAAATCTTTTCCAGTGTTAGAAATGAAAATGATTGGGAGACAGAGACAAACAAGGGAGTATACTAGAAGAATTAGGAGTACCTTGGACTTGAAGCAGAGTCTTGAGCTGGGAGATGGAGATGAACAAGAAGACGACCAGTAACATGAAATTAGTGAGTAAATGTGAGATTATAACGTATCAATCACATTTGTTAAATGTGGCTTTACAAGAAAAAGTGGAAAGACTGATCTTTTGTTTACTTTGTTAAACTTGTGGGGGACTGAACAGCATAATAGCCCACTTCATGTCATTGATGTTTGCAAAGACATTAAAAAGGTAGGAAAAAATAACTGTAAGTAAAACAATTTCTGTTCTTAACAGTAGCTGTATAAACATTTCATGATATAAATTGCATGTCATATAGTAAAGCATTTTCAGTTATTGCTGTATGTGATAAAGACACTAAAATAAACAAGTACCCTTTTTCTTCTTTTTTAGTTTTAAGAAACATAGGCATTGCAATATCAAAAGAAAAGGAAGGCTGGAAAAAAAAGCAAGTTTTAAGTTAATATGCTGTAATCTGGGCTGTTGAGGTGGGGGATGGAGTGTGCAAGTGCACAGATTATAATATATGTAGAGTCAATATGTTTTCTCTTACCTTTGCATAACTGAATGTCTGGATTAAGGCCGTTGGCTTAATCTAATACGTTTTTAGTGTAAGCAAGTAAGTAAGAGAACAATGAATGCAATGAAAAATTTTCCTTTAGCAAATAAATGTTCAATATAAGTTGAGAAGTCTACAACTGAGGTCAGCTACATTTTGTTCTTATGTATCCATGGAGACAAACTGACTACAGGGGCAGACAATAAAAAGCCAGAGAACTTTTTAAGGCTAAAGGTTAATATTTTATGAAAGCTGTTTTTAACATATGAGTTTGTCTGTGTGTGTGTGTGTGTGTGTGTGTGTGTGTGTGTGTGTGTGTGTGTGTGTGTGTGTGTGTGTGGAGGGTAAAGATAAGGCAAGAAGAGAGAGCAATTATTGTAGGATCACAAGCTCTAACATGCATTTTAGCATGGATAAGATTAATTTTAGGTTACATAATGCCTGTGTGCGTGCAGCAGTTGATTTGGGACAATTGTTCCTATCATGAGGTTTAAACTTCATTATTTGAATCTGTACATATGGTTGTGTGCTTGTTTTAAGTTAATAGTTTATGGGGGTGTTTTGGGTGTGTTTTATTTTAGGATTTTCATTAGAAGAAAAAAGCCTTTTAAAATGTGGCATAGGTTTAAATGGAAATAACAAGAAACACTATATAAAAGATCAATCTGCCAAACATTAGTGGGTACATGTAACACAAAAGATGGAAGCAGACATTTAAAAAAAGCTGTCATATATAACAGGTGGGAATAATAACTTATACTGGCTACACTACCCATTTTATTTTGAAATGTGAAAGGCCTTACAGATATAGACAAAAAGGAAAGACTGTTTGTCGGGGTTAGGGGTCACCACAGCAGAACTCGGGTCCACTAATGATTGGCAGTAGATTTTTATGTGCTGGCTTGCCGGGCCTAACGCACAACCTTCAATGAAGGAATGCCCATTCACGTATGTCGCTACACAGAAGATGCTCTAACTGAGAATCGAACGGGCAACGTCTAACTGTGAGGCGACAATGCTACCGCAGCACCACCACCACAGTCCCCACAAAAAGGAAAGACTATTAAATTATATTAAGAAATGCAGAGTGCAAATAGTAGTGCTACAGGAGACACATTTGGAAAGAAATGAACTTGAGAATGTGATAAAGAAATGATTTCAAGTTGTATATTCAGCAGACTATCAGGGATAAAGGAAATTGGGAGTACTTATACTAATTGGTAGAGGAGCTCCAATAGTGATACAAGAGGCAAAAATATAATACTTGTAAATCTGTGGTAGTAAGGGGCTACTGGCAACAGAGGAGGATTAAGATGAGATGCATTTATATTCCACCTATAACTGCTATTATGGAGCTTAAAAATATTTTGGGAGAAATTACCAACTTTCAGCAGGGTGAGGTTTTATATCTGATATGCAACACTGAAGATGTATCTGGGGGACCTGGAAGGGAAAATATAACAAAAGTGGGTAGATTTCTGAAGAAATTTATGAAAATATTTGGTATAGAAGAGATGAATTCAACAGTAGGAATTCAGAGATAATTTACATAGTATTCCCCAAGGAACAATAACTGGGCTAGACTAGGCAAAAATTGTATTTCACAGGAGCATGAGCATTTAATCTAAAACTTCCACACACATCAAATAACTATTTCAGATCACGCACCAATAAAGATTAAAATGCATGGTAAAGTAAAAACAAGACACTATTGCTTTCCCAACTACTTGTTAAAGACAGAGGAATTTAAGCAGTGGGTAGTGAAAATGATTTGAGAGTTATTAGGGAAGACAGAAATTTCTTCAGAAGTTATAGCTAGTAAGTGGGATAAAATGAAAGTGGAGTTTAAAAAGATGGTAGAAATAAAAGAAAAAGAAACATGGTTAAGAAGTAGCAGGAATTATTTAGAGGTGCAGAGAGATCACTGTATTGCAGAACAAGGGGAATCTCACCGAACAAGAACACGTGGAACTGCAGAGTGCTAAGGAGAAAATAAGGGGGTATCTGGATAATATGCATGAGTTTAGAAAGATTGCTGTTAAGCAACTTTTTTTATAATAATTCCAGAGCACAAAAACTTTCAGCACAAAGACTATATGTATTCAAGAACTTTCTTATCATATTTTGTGTTTTCTAGTCATTCAGAAAGATTACACTAAGTGTACATGTAGTCTGTACTTTGTGGTAACCTTTATGAATCCCTGTTGATAAAATGCAATCTTATAAAACAAATCCAAAATACCATTAGAAACCAGTCAATGATATCTGAATACAAAATAGCAAACAGGTATCCCACAAATGCTCAATAAAAAAGTCAAGGAATACCTGTAGAATTAATAAGTAAAACAAAATATGCCTTTTTGAGTCAACAAAATGTTTCATAAATATATCCACAATTTAAAACCATTGAAGAACTTCCTGTGAATATTAAAGAAAGATTCTGAAAAAATATCTTCATTTTACAACTGCACTACTGTCATGTAGTATCTGATGAGTGCAAAACTGATTAAAATAAGTTATTTACTTACTTATTTACTTATTTATACATTTATTGACAAGGTTAGAGTACTGAACTCAGTGGACCATTTTCAGGATTACCTCTAGGTATACAATCAAAAGAGAGAATGGCCAAGCAAGAATACACAGTTACAAGTAGATAAGTATTATAGATTTAAAATTAAATTAATTATATTGTTCTACAAAAGTCAGAACAGTGTACCGTATTGGTGGTAGTTGCATGTGTCTGAGTCGGGCAGTTCATTCAAATTCCACAAATCTCGTTGCAATACCAGAAAATGTGCAACATGGCCTTGATATCACACACATTTTATAAAACCCACTGAGTTTTATTAAAAGTGAAACAAGTTTGGTAAGAGTAGAGGAGAGAGTAAGGTAGAACAAATAATTGGTATAAATATGTTGTTAAAAAGATAATGACTTAAGTGTTCATTTCTATGTAATTTTCCAGCCTACAAGCAGTTTGTATTGGGCTACATAAAAGCTCCACACAGACTAATGGTAAACACTGTCCTTAGAACTTAACAGCATCAAGATTCATAAATCCTGGAAATTGGATGAGACAGCCTTAATAAGTACCAACATTGGTGCAAATAGCAGTTATCCTTAAGAGAAATATCATCTGCAGGAAGTCTATACAAATCTGCAGAAACCATGTTGATCATCAATGAATTTCTTAGAGATTACTAGTACAATATTTATAAATAGAAAAGTTTGAAAAAGTATTATAAATCATACAGATTTAGGGTGCTATACAAAGGGAATTGATCAGATTTTAGGATACAATTAGTTATTAAAATATTAGGTTTAGAAACAATAGGTTGAGCCACAACAAGACCTGTGTCTGGAACCTCATGTATGATTCACTCTGGATAAAAAGCTTAAGGAGATATGACATATACTCCAAGACAGTAAAATATGTCCCAGAGAAGGGCATATCACGGTGCTCATTGCTTGTTATCCTCAAAGAATTTAAAAATATGGCCCAGAGAAGGACCTATCATGGAGCTCATTGCTTGTTATCCTCAAAGAAATTAAAAATATTAAACAATTTGTAGATTCTTGTAACTAAATCATAAATAGAGAAAAAAGGGATGCTAAGGACTCCATGATTTTTTCTAAGTGAAAGCTTTTCAAGGAAAATTTCCTAAGATTTTGTAAGTTAAATAATTTCAGATATCTCCTTATGAATCTCAAGGAAAATGATTTAGAAACCAGATACAAAGATAAATTAATATTTAAAAAAAATCACTTGTCTATATCATCCTTCAGATTTTCCCAAGCCCCACCTATACTTTCTTCCTATTAGGATTTTAAGAAAAGATGGTATCCAAATATTTAAATATGTCTGCTGTATCAATAGCAGAAATATCTAGCAGTTTAATGTAGGAGTTATAATTAATGATGGCAATAAAACATTTATCAGCACACATTTTCTACAGAAATGGAGATCTGATACATTTATTTATTAACTCACTCAAGCCTACAACACTTTTTTTTGTATACTTCTAATTTACATGGCATCCAGAACTTTTTTGGGTCTGGCTTCTTAAACTAACTGACTGATAATAAGCAGTATTAGAAAGTTCAAGGAGTTATTAACAAAATGACAGAATGTTAGTGTAGAATGTCCTACAGTAGAGAAATTAATATTTGCCATTTATTATTCATATTTATATTCATATTTTCATAACTGAGAGACCTACATTTTATTGGAGTGTATGGTGCAAAACGCCCCTGTGGTAGACAAGATAATTCACATAAAATGCTGATTTATATCATACTATACTAGAAATATTGCTAGTTGTTTGTTAGTGATTGTGAAAATAAGCAATATTTTCATAAGTACTTAACACTTGAAAACCAAGTGACTTACAAACTGTTGCATGGCATTAGGTGAAACTTTGGATTTTGAAGAAAACTGTCTTTGATATTTGCACTGTAACCTGCACATCTTGAGAGATATCCAGTATTATTTGTAGTGCTAATTATACAATTAAACATATATTTTCATATCTCTGTAAGTAACATGCACTTATAGAGGAATTTTTTGTTGCCATGTGAAATATTCTCTCTGGTTAACAAAAAGTTCTAATAATATATGTCTAGGGTATATACTTTTCAAGATATGCCAATTTGTGAAAGTTTAGAAAAACATGATTTAGGATTTGTGTGGATTATAATATTACAGTATTTATGGAAAAGATTATGAATGCACTAACTATTATCACTGTAACAAATACTTTGTATTGATAACATTGCTATTTGTACAGTTTTAATGACTTTTAGTGTTCACAAAATACTAACATTTGTTTATCATATGCTTTCTAAGTTTATTTATTCACTGAGATTCTCTGGAATGCAAGATGTGTGTAGGCTGCTAGAGGTGTGACATTTCATACCACATAGGTATTAATGAGTTAAGCTATTGGGTTTTAAAGCAATGGGTTGAACCATGGTGTCCTCCTTGGGTTTGTAGAGCAGGCACACTACCTCATCCCTTTCCACTTACCCAGTCTAGTGATCTCTGAGCTCCTGAATATAGAAACCTATTGTTAAAGATGAGCACTAATGATAGAAAATACCAGAAAATGTTTTCACTGACACTTTCTCACTCCTCATGCAAGTAGTACATCTTCATCTACATCCGGGAAAGAAGCTTAACCATAGGTTAGATGATCCAAGACTCATTAGTAACCTGAATATTGGAGAGAGCAGCCAGTCAGAGAGTGATTAGAATGAGTCATGAATGTCTGCTCATCCGTCCTGAGGAGTGAATTAATTGCAGTCTCACATTCTCCTAGTCTTATTGAACAGGCTTCCCATAAAATTCATGTTGAGTTCATCATTTAAAGTAATCAAAAAGCAATCTTGATACATACATTGAAGGCAGAAAATAAGTACACAGGGTAACAGTAGTAAGCTTCTTGATGGCTAACTAAGATATGAACTTATCATTAGAAAAAAAACAAATCTCTAAACTTAGAACATGGTGTTTTTAAGACAACAGCAATAATATTTTTGGGGGAGGGTCGCTTGCCACTGCCACTGATTTCAGATGCTTCTATTGCAGGCTCCCTTTAGTCTCGTCCTTTATATGTCCCATCCTTAATGGCCAAACATTACAGAGTTGGATGAGCCAGATGAGGAGCTATTATGTTACAGCTTGGGGTGAGGTTTTTCGTTAGCCCTTCCTCTTTATAGTGTGCTGATGTTACATATGGGTCAGCTGGGAGAGCTATGAGGTGTAGCTCAATGATGTGCTCCCCATGGGCCTATATAGCATGAATACCATCTCAGCATTTCCCACACATCTAGCCTGGTGATCATTTCAAGCTCCAGCTTCCACCCAGTCTCAGTGAAAGATCCGCCCACCATGCTCATCCCCACCCCAACACACACACACACACACACACACACACACACACACACACACACACACACACACACATGCGCATGCACGCGCATACACATGCGCACACACGCACACACACACTAGACATGAATATGCCCATTCTCCCTTCCTGTGCAGGAGAGCTCCCAGGATCCCAGGATATTAATCAAATGTGGATCATATGGGCCATACGTAGGGTTTTTGCCTCCATACCACTGGTGCTGGGAAGGGCCACATGAAGAATTCGACAACTGCTATTTCTCAAGCCCAGACCACAATGCATTTTCTGCCTCAAAAAGAGATCCTGCTTCGCACAACCAATTTTGTGCTAAAAATTAATATTTCTGTTACCTCCGTGTATGCAGTACTATTAAGGCAATACAGTGCTGAAATCTTAGGGTGAAATTATAATGAAAACTGCTAGGGACATGGCTTTGCATACAATATGGTAAACACAAGGTCACATAGTTCACTTCAAAGGAGGATTTACTCTCGCTTCAAAAATCATTTATGCCTCATGGGAAAGATTTTTTATGTTGTATTAATGAATAATTGTTAAAATATTGTACTGAAAACGGACATGAAACTACTGAAAGCTATTAAAAGTATAATACTGTGCTTAATTAAGAGAATTCAGTCTTTGCCTTTGGCATGTTTTAATATTTTCACCCAAGGCTAAATCTAGAGCTATCTGTTTAGCATGTTAGGACTATAACAGCTGTTATTTTTCTAAACAAGCACAGAACTTTTTCTTTGTATACTAAAACGATATTTTATATATTTGGCATGCAAAATTACCCTTCCACTGTACAGCTGAACATTTTTGATGCTTTATTTCATGAAATAGACTAGAAAACAAAAATGTAGACAATTCAAAACATCACTGCTGGAAACAACCAACAACAGAAATGTATATTTATTTTTGAGTTATTCAGATTTTTCATCTGCAAATGAAGATAACATATACTTATGAGGCGCTGTGAGAGTACAGCTTCAGTAGTGAATTATTTCGGTAAAGGAAACTGCATTTCTTAGAAATAAATAGATCTCTTGCCTCTGGCATTTTTTAAGAGCTTTGTTTTGTCTTTGTTTTCATTTTCTATTTATCCTTCATGAAATAAAATGTCAAAAATGCTTAAGCACGTACTGGAAGGCAGTTTTACATACCAAATGTAAACTATTCTTTTGATGTGCAAAGAAACATTTTGCGTTGGTTCAGATAACATAACAGCTATCACAGTTATAGCAAACTATGAAAACAGTTCTGCTTTTAGCCCTTGGTGAAAATATTTAAACTTGCCAATGTTCATGGCTGAATTCTTGCAATTGTACACAGTATCATGTACTAACTAGAAATAAAAACTAGCCGACTTTCTGTTTTGTAGCTGACTGGGTGGTGTGGAGCAGAGATTCCCAACCCGGGGTACACATATTCCCAGGGGTATCTGCATGGTCTTATAGGGGTACGCAAAATGAAAATTAATAATGGCGTCTTCCTAGCATACAGTCTAAGAGCAGATCTTGCTTGATGGAGATCACAGGGCAGAAGCTGTTTTTTATGTAGCGGCAGTTTGGAGCTATGCTGCAAAGTTCTCTCTACGGATGTTCAGGAGTCAGAAGGCTGTACAGAGGGAGCATGAAAGGGTTAAGTGACTCTGGCGGCTTTTGGATTAGTCACCCTTACAGCTTTTCGACCAATAGGAGGAGATGCAGTATGGTAAACTACTTGGTGGCAGATTTAATTTTTGTGTGAGGAAACTGAGAACAGTTGTGTCAAGTAGGTTCAATTATGTTTTGAAAAGAATAGTTCAAGATAAGTAATTGGTTTAAGCAGGCTAAATGTTTACAGCACTTGGATTGCTGATACTGTGCTGTATTTTAAGGGGGTTGAGTTCTGTATACCCGAGCATCTCCTTCTTAGGATGAGATGCTTAGTAACTATGAACCTAAATCAAGACAAAAGTGCTCCTGTGTTTAGTGTGTGTGTGTGTGTGTGTGTGTGTGTGTGTGTGTGTGTGTGTGTGTGTGTGTCTCACTGCTGCAGTCCTACTATCTTAGTGCTTCAACAGACAGCACACACCTTTGGTGTTGGTGTGGGAATAAAATACATGGCCTGTAGTTGGAATATTTGTTCTACAACTAACACTGCAGAGCAATATGGTAGGGGTGCTGCAGTCCTGAGTTTGCAATCATTCTGATGAGAAGTTAAAATGAAAGTCCATCTGTCAGAGTTGGTGCTGAGATTGGATTTAAAACATCCCACAACATGAATTAAAAGGAACAGAGGAAGTTCCCACTTGCCCTGGAAAAATTTCCCCGAGTCAGTATGAATATCATCTTAGGTCTGCCATGAAAATGGCCATTGGCCTAGTCACAATGAAACATTGAAATGCTAGCAGCAACCTTTTCATTAGTTACAGATCTCTTTACTGTGAAATTATTCAGATGACTTTTACTTCTGCTGAGATTGTTCATATTGACTAATATTAGTGGATTGTAATGACAGAAGTCTGATTGGTCTTTTATGGTTAAAATGTTCTGAATTTGGCAGTTTTGTCATTATTGGTTCGTATGTTTTGTTTCATTGCTTACTCACTGAAAAATGTTAAAAATTTTAAACTGAAAAATTATAAATTTAAAACACACTCTAACAAGTGGTGCTGTGTTATACAAGGGATATAACTTAATTATTATATTATAATTTAATACAATCTGGAAGGTTGAACTTTTGCATGGTCCTAAAATGTGTGCAAGGGGTCTGATTTGAAAACAGCCCAAAGGTAAACTTAATCTGCCAATGGCCAGATGCATTTTCTTTGAATGTGAGTTTCAGTGGTGTTTCAGTGAATGTGAGTTTCAAAGGCAGAGAAGATTTAATGCTAAGTCTGTTTTCATTGTGAGACTGTATTGCTTTCCTTAGCAAATGTCTATCGGTATTTGTGCTATAAAATTTGAAATAAAAGTTTTAAATTAAATCCACATATCTGTAATAATTCTAGAAGTGAAGCAGAAAACAGTATGCACACAGAGTTTTGAACAGTGTTTATTGGAACTGGGGAAAAATAGCCAAGTAACAGGACACTGGAATGGCTATGTGGGGCTGCGTGGGGGGGTATCAAAATTACATGCATTTTGCTTTCACATACAAAACTATGGAGGGTACAGTTTAGGGAAATGGACTGCCAAAGGGTACATAAGTCAAGAAAAGGTTGGGAAGCACTGGTGTAGAAGAAGAAAGAATGAAACACTGACTACAGCCCAGATGATCCAGAACTGATTAATAAAACAAGTTTTGAGGAAACCACATGAAGAAAGACTAGAATCAGTGGTCAATCCCAGCTCTTTTCGTCCTGGGGGGGGGGGGTTCAAGTCCTGCTGTAGGAGCTTTATGCATAACTAGATGGATTTGGGGTGCAAGCCTGCCAAAGAGTGTGATACATTCTACTTAGGAGTAGCAGAATTCTGAAAGCATACAACTACATCAGGCCTAGTATAGCAAGCATCACATTATGCCTGACAGCCAACACAGGGAAGGGTTAATGTCCTAATATCTTCCTAAATGACAACATGCTCTCAGTTGCCACTTCCCCTCTGCAGGTACCCATGAATGCTGGGAAATGGGAGGACATAACGGGCCACTAGGGGAAGAAGGTTTGATTATGACAAAAAGGATGGGGTCAAAATGAAATAACAAAAAAAATCTCATTTTACATTCTGATAACTCTCTCCAACCAAGATGAAATAGTTCTAATAAACTGTTTGAAGAGCAGTGAAGCACTAATGTAGTTTCAGTTTCTTCTTTTCTTCAGCAATCTTCAGTTCTCTGACCCCACAACTTTAAATACTATTGCTTCAGTCTGTTTTCAATGCAAGCCAGTGATCAGCACTCAGTTTAATTTTATTTAGTTAAAATGTTTGCATCTAAATACTGTATAAACATAGATAAATAAAATTAAATTATGTATACTCAAATAGCTATGAAAATAAGTAACTAAGTAACTGAAACTGAAAATAACTAAATAAGTAACTGAAATACAACCTCATGTAGTGCAATAAACACTCCAGAAACTTAACTTAACTTGTGTTAACTTTTTTAGACAGGTAAAACTTAACTTACCTACTTTCACATCTAACTCATCTAGTGTACACTGCAATGTTTAGGATAAACCATTTTTTCACCTTACCTTTAAGCATCTATTGCAAGACCACCAGTTACTGGACAGCCCACATTCTGCCTCTAAGTAGTCATCTCACCCACACCCCCCGCAAAGGTAACCACCATGAAAAACTTCTCCAAAGCTGACTTTGGGCTCCTAAAAACAGAGCTGGCTAAATTCACTGCACCCATGTCAATGGAAAATAGATGCATGACTGCCGAATCATACCCCAATGCACTGTACAAACATATAAATAAATGAATGGAACTAGTCATACCCAACAGAACCAAGACGCTCTGCTCCAAAAAAAGAAGCCAAATCTGGTGGTCCCCTGCCATTAATAAACTCTACAACAGAAGGAAGAAACTGTTGCAGAAAAAGGTGAAGCCCCAAGACTGGAAAAACTCACTTATTAGCCTCAACAAAAAGTTGAGATCCCTCATCAAAACCTCTAAAGCCAGCTATGAAGGCAGAATTGCAGCTGACACTAAAAACAACCACAAAGCCTTCTATAGTTATATCAAGAATCTCCATGGCAATACCCAGGTTTGTTTTGAGTTACTGCAGGATGGATATACTGAGCCAACAGATATTGCCAACATACTGGCCAACAGACTCAGTGCCAACTTTACCCCTCTCTCCCGCCCTAAAGGACCAATCACAATATTGGGGGAATGCCAACCACCAGCATTACTGCAGCACAGGTTAAAGCTGCATTGTCCAGGGCCAAGAATACAGCTTCCATGGGACCCGACAATATCCCTGGATGTGTTCTACATGAACTACAAAGTGAACTGGCACCACATCTGTGTGACCTGTTCAATCACAGCCTCACCTCAGGCTTTGTTCCTACCAAATGGTGCACTGCTACAGTCATCCCTCTCCATAAAGGGGGAGCGACTACAGGCCCTGAGAATTATCGCTCCATTAGTCTGACGAGTCTGATATGTAAGGCTATGGAGCACATCATCATGGACCTAATTAACAAGGATATAGGTAATCTCCAAACTCTAGATCATACCTCCTCAACCTGGTTGACTTCTTTTAGTCAGTAAAGCAATAAACTCAAATCACCAAAGTATCCATGCCAACTTCCACAGTCAAGCCAATTGATTTCAAAACCCAAAGGTTTGTTGAAGACACACAGGTAAAAACTCAAAGGTTTACTGAAGACACACAGGTTAAGCGCTTTCTTCCCCTAGTAGAGACTTCATCAGAACTAATTATTGTCACAAACCCAGCCCATTTTATACTAAAAAATTGCTTGCATCACACCAGTTAACTAATTAATACACTTAACTATATAATGTCCAGAATAAATACTATGAATGAATGTTAAAATCTATGTAAAAAATATATGTATGTGTATAAAAGTTAAAAATATCCAAAGACAATAGCATAACAATCTCTATAATACAAAAAACACTAACTTAAAAATAATGATAATATTACAATAACTTCCCAGATTCTGCAAAATTCCTAAAAATTCTTAAAAACTATTGTCCCTTAATATATTTCAGCTTTACCAAACAGGCAATATTGATGGTATAATTTATACCAGGGTACTACAAGGCATTAAGCCTCAGTTGCCATCTAAGTTCACAAATGTCTAGGTGTACATCTAAATGGAATATTATTATAAGGAATAATAAAAAATCTAATGCCTTAGCTAGCCATACACATGAAAATGGGAATCGTGGCTTTAATTTTATGGTATTGCAGCAGTTAATTAAGGACCCTCAAAGTAGGGTTTTAGATGTACACCTAGACATTTGTGAACTTAGGTGGCAACTGAGGCTTAATGTCATGCAGTACCCTGGTATAAATGATACCATCACTATTGCCTGTTTGTTAAAGATGAAATATATTAAGGGACAATAGTTTACAGGAATTTTGCAGACTCTGGGAAGTTATTGTAATATTATCATTATTTTTAAGATAGTGTTTTTTGTATTACAGAGATTGTTATATTATTGTCTTTGGATATTTTTAATTTTTATACTCATGCATACATTTTTACATAGGTTTTAATATTCCTTCATAGTATTTATTCTGGATATTATATAGTTAAGTGTATTAATTAGTTAATTGGTGTGATGCAAGTGATTTTTTTGTATAAAATGGGCTGGGTTTGTGACAATAATTTGTTCTGATGAAGTCCCTACTAGGGGAAGAAAGTGCTTAACCTGTGTGTCTTCAATAAACCTCTGAGTTTTTACTGTGTGTCTTCAGCAAATCTTTAAGTTTTGAAGTAATTTGGCTTGGCCTGTGGAAGTTGGAGTGGATACTTTGGTTGTTTGAATTCTTTGAGTCAGTCCCCAGAGCTATGGATGAGGGCAAGGCAATTCATACAACCTACCTCGATCTGGCCAAGGCCTTTGATACCATTCCCCACTCAGGAATTATTGATAAACTCACCAAATTAGGCATCAACCCCTATACCACTAGGTGGGTTGCAAACTGGCTCACAGATAGAACCCACACTGTGAAAGGAGCAGAATCTAAGTCAGACTGCCGACCAGTCTTGAGTGGAGTCCTACAAGGTTCAGTCCTGGGTCCTGTCCTGTTTGGCATCTACTTCTCAGAAGTCCAGGCCAACACGGAGGGACTCTGTCTGGCCAAGTTTGCAGATGACTGCAAGCTGGGAGCCATTATTAACTCCCCAAGTGATGCAGACATCCTACAGAAAGGCCTCACTGAGACCAATGAGTGGTGTGGAAACCATGGCCTTAAGCTTAATGCCAAAAAATGCATTGTCATCCCCTTTGAGAAAAACTTAGTTCCCACTAATTACCACATCGATGGGAGCCCATTGAACACTGAAGACGTTATAAAAGATCTGGGGACACAGGTTGACAGCAACCTCTCCTTCAACCACCACATTGCCATTGTGGTCAGAAAGTCCGTCTATGTGGCACATCTCATTACCAAGGGTTTTGCATCCAGGAAGAAGGAGGTCAACATCTCTCTCTCTACTCTTCCCTCATTATACTCATCGAGTATAATGCCCCATTTGGCATGTACCTCACTAGACACATGGAACAAATGGAAAGGCCACAAAAGTACCTCATGAAGAGGATCCTAGGCCTTAAACACATGTCCTACATGGACAGACTCAAAAAGCTCCAGCTATTCTCTGTCTCATATCGTCTACTAAGAGGCAATCTCTGCTTGACTTACAAAGCCATGTCTGACCCAACTCTGTTAGAAATGCTACATCTAAAGATATCCCATCCCTCCACACCACACACTCCAGAGACCTTAACCTCATTACCACAATCTACAGAACATGCTGGAGGGACAGGTTCATAACCCAGAAACTGCTCAAGCTCTGGAACAGATTTCCCATAAATGTCAAGCAGAGCACCTCACTGGTCCTCTTCAAGAGAAATCTTGATGAGTGGATGGGAAATAGAAAGTTCACCCCGGGGATCACTCCAGTGGCTCTACTTGATAGAGGAACTGAGAACTAACGTTGGGCAAAACAATGCCAGGGCACATGTATATGTGAGGCTTGTAAAGGCTCCAGGGCCATTAGCCTAGTACACACCTATGAACCTATGGACCTATGATCCGTTGCTCTACGCCAATAGTCAATTCCTCCCTGGTTAGATCCGACCATAAACTAATCACCATGGAAATCCATATCTCACCCACATCCCCCGCAAAGGTAACCACCATGAAAAACTTCTCCAAAGTTGACTTTGGGCTCCTAAAACAGAGCTGGATAACTTCACGGCACCCATGGCAATGGAAAATAGATGCATGACTGCTGAATCATACACTAATGCACTGTACGAACATGTACATAAATGCATGGAACTAGCCATACCCAACAGAACCAAGACGCTCTCCTCCAAAAAAAGGAAGCCAATCTGGTGGTCCCCTGCCATTAATAAACTCTACAACAGAAGGAAGAATCTGTTGCAAAAAAAGGTGAAGCCTCAAGACTGGAAAAACTCCCTTATTAGCCTCAACAAAAAGTTGAGATCCCTCATCAAAACCTCTAAAGCCAACTATGAGGGCAGAATTGCAGCAGACACTAAAAACAACCACAAAGCCTTCTATAGTTATATCAAAAATCTCCACAGCAATACCCAGGTTTGCTCTGAGTTACTGCAGAATGACACTTCCTATACTGAGCCAACAGATATTGCCAACACACTGGCCGACAGATTCAGTGCCAACTTTACCCAGCTCTCCCCCCTAAAGGACCAATCACAATACCGGAGGAATGCCAGGCGCCCAGCATTACGGCAGCACAGGTTAAAGCTGCATTGTCCAAGGCCTAGAATACAGCTTCCATGGCACCAGACAATATCCCTGGATGTGTTCTACATGAACTACAAAGTGAACTGGCACCACATCTGTGTGCCCTGTTCAATCACAGCCTCACCTCAGGCTTTGTCCCTCCCGAATGGCACCTGCTACAGTCATCCCTCTCCATCCCTCTCCATAAAGGGGGAGCGACTACATACCCTGGGAATTATCACCCCATTAGCCTGACGAGTCTGATATATTAGGCTATGGACCACATCATCATGGACCTAATTAACAAGGATATAGGGAATCTCCAAATTCTAGATCCCACACAATTTGGTTTTGTGAAAGGTAGATCATACCTGCTCAACCTTGTTTACTTCTTTGAGTCACTCACTAGAGCTGTGGATGAGGGAAGGCAGTTCATACAGCCTACCTCGATCTGGCCAAGACCTTTGATACCATTCTCCACTATTATTGATATACTCACCAAACTAAGCATCAACCCCTATATCACTAGGTGGGTTGCAAACTAGCTCAGAGATGGAACCCACAGTGTGATAGTAGCGGATGCCAAGTCAGACTGCAGACCAGTCAGGAGTGGAGTCCCACAGGGATCGTTCCTGGGTCCTCTCCTGTATGGCATCTACTACTGCAAGATGGGAACCATTATTAACTCCCCAAGTGATGTAGACATCCTACAGAAAGGCCTCACTGAGACCAATGACTGGTGTGGAAGCCATGGCCTTAAGCTTAATGCCAAAAAATGTGTCGTCATTCCCTTTGGGAAAAACTCATTTCCCACTGACTACCACATCGATGGGAGCCCGCTGAACACTGAAGACGTTATAAGAGATCTGGGGACACAGGTTGACAGCAACCTCTCCTTTGACCACTACATTGCCGCTGTGGTCAGAAAGTCCTTCTATGTGACACATCTCATTAACAAGGGTTTTGAATCCAGAAAGAAAGAGGTCAGCATCTCTTTCTCTACTCTTACCTCATTAGGCCAATCATTGAGTATAATGCCCCATTTGGCATGTACCTTACTAGACAAGTGCAACAGCTGGAAAGGCCATAAAAGTACCTCACAAAGAAAATCCTAGGCCTTAAACTCATGTCCTACATGGACAGACTCAAAAAACTCCAGCTATTCTCTTTCTCATATCATCTACTAAGAGGCGATCTCTGCTTGACTTACAAAGCCATGTCTGACCCAGCTCTGTCAGAAATACTACATCTAAAGAAATCCAAACCCCTCTGCATCACACCCTCCAGAGACCTCATCCTCATTACCACAATCTACAGAACATGCTGGAGGGACAGGTTCATAACCCATAGACTGCCCATGCTCTGGACTAGACTTCCCATACATGTCAAGCAGAGCACCTCACTGGCCCTCTTCAACAGAAATCTTGATGAGTGGATGGGAAATAGAAAGTTCATCCCAGTGATCACTGCAGTGGCTCTACTTGATAGAAGCACTGGGAACTAATGTCAGGCGGCACAATGCCAGGGCACGTCTATGGGCTAGGCTTGTAAAGGCTCCAGGGCCATTAGCCTAGTACACACCTATGAACCAGAATAGGTATATCTTTAGGAACGTGATACAAATGTGATTCCAAAACATTGGGAAGGGCTTACAAATAAATGCCTGTAGAATCATAATGGGACTGAGCATAATCCCACCAACTGTCACTCATTCAGTTAAGAATGGATTCTAGGCAGTCCTCAAGAGAAGTACATGCTGCAATCCATTCCTGTAGAAAGGACAGGAAAAGATAAGTATTATCAGCATACCACTGATAATGAAGATTCCGTCTTCTAATGGTCTCTCCTATTGGTGGCATGTAAATTATTAAACATAATGTGGCAACGTTTATCTATATTGACTTGCTTTTATACCAGCCTGGAAATGCAGTCAAAAACATAGCAAAACACCTACTCCTACTATTTAATGATCGCACACAATTCAAATGTTCCTGTCAGTGTCAATTGCTCAACAGGTAAGTACTACAGTTCTTGGACCAATAGAGCTGCCCCATATATATGCAACAGAAAAAATTCTGTCTTTTACCTCTCCTGTTCTCTGTCCTTTCATATCACAGACACATGATTCGCAGGTATGCTAATTTGAATCCTGACACTAATGGGAGTCTCAGTAGTTACGTTTCCTCCACAGACACAAAGTAACAAAGCTTCATACTACCATCCACTTTTATCCATTCATAGGTTCAAAGGTAAGTACTAGGCTAGCCGTCCTTGTAGGCCATTTTATGCATAGCCAGTTTCCCATTTGGCATTTGAATTAACCCATCCCTTTTTGGTGTTAGATTGGCCTTACAAATTTCATAGTCCACAGATAATTTAAAGGGAACTATGCAGGGGATAAAGCATTTAGTAGCTGCTTCTGTCCATTAATAGTACAGAGTGTAGTTCTGCTGTAAAGTTTCTATTAACCATCCACAGAGCCAAGTTACACTTGAATATAGACAGGGATGATCTTTGCTTTCTATGGATGCGGAGGCTGCTCTGGGTCAAGGTAATACTCTTTTTTTCATTATCTGTAATAACTTGAGTTTTTGTGATGTTTCAGAGATGCCTATAGGTTTGTCAGTAAGCTGGAGATTGTTTTTGGCAACTTCTCCAAGCTATGTGTCTCTTGTACATTAGTGTTCAGATAGAGTGGAATTGCTAGGCAATTTGGATAGATTTAACTATTTTTCTCCTAATGGTGTGGGGGGGGGGGGTTGCAAGGCTATTTAGAGCATCAAGAAGTATTGAACTGAGGGGGACTTCTAAGATGGCTGCACATTGAGTAACAGCTTAACTCTAGCGCTCCCAGTGTGAAAACAGAAACTTAACAAATTTGTCAACTTAACAATGTCTCAATGAAATGATCTGATAAAGATAATCTGACTATCTGGTTCTCATGTCTCTGTACAGACAATCTGATAATGATAAACTACCTGCCTGGTTCTCCCATAGAGACAATACTGGTAAACAGAAATTGGTTGCAGTCTGGTGGAGAGTGATTAGCTAGGAAAAAAAAAGAAAACAGAAACTGTCTAGGAGACAATGTTCTCTGAGAGTATTCAGTTTTCCCAGCTGGGAGTACTATAAATATAAGACAAAACCAGTTAGCACTTAATAGAAGCACAGCCTGCACCATGCATTTTAGCATAGATAATCTTTCTTTTTAGGTTAACTCAAGTTGGTGAATGTGGCTGGCAGTTTGGGGCATTTGTTTCTTTTAGGAGGGTAACACTTCAATATTTGAAGATGTACATCGTTTTGTGTGCTAGTATTAAATTAATAGGTTTTGGGGACTCTTGTAGGTTTGTTTGTTTTTGTTTGGGGGTTTCAATAAAAGAAAAATGTTTTGTAAGTTGTGACACAGTCTCAAATGGATATGACAAGAAACAACTATATAAAGGTTCAACCTACAAACAGTGTATGCATGTACCACAAAAGCTGGAACTAGACATTTAATAAAAAAGGTGTTATACAAAAAAAGTGGGAATAATATTTTAATACAATGACGCTTTCTGCAATGTCTTTAAATGTCAATGGTCTCACAGATAAATACAAAAAAGAAAGAAAAGTAAACTATATTATAAAAATGTTGAGTGCAAACAGCTATGTTATCTGAGACACTTAAAAAGAACTGAACATGTGAATTTGATAAAGAAAGGTTTTTAGGATGGTTATTCAGTGGAATATCTGGGACAAAAGAAAAGAGGAGTACTTATATTAATTGCAAGAGGAGCTCCAATAGTGATAGAAGATGATAAAAAGATAATAATGGTAGAGTTGTAGTGCTAAGGGGCTACTGGCAAGGAAGGAGGATTCCATTGGCATATATTTATATTCCACCTAAAACTGTTATAATGGAGATTAAGAAAAATGTTTTGAGTAATAATCAGTTTTCAGCAAGAATATTACTTATATGTGGGGACTGGAATGTTATTTGCAGCAGAGAAGATGTCTCTGAGGGGCCCAGAAGGGAAATATAATAAATGAGGGCAGATGTTTGAAGAAATTTATGAAAATATTTGGTATGGAAGATGTGAATTCAGTAAAAGGAGTTCAGTGTTAATTTACATATTAGTCCCCAAGATTTAATACCTGGGCTAGGCTAAACAAAATTTACATTTCACAGGAACATGTGCATTTAATTGAAGGTCTTGATAGACACCCAATAACTATTTCAGATCATGCACCAATAATATCAAAAATAAAAACAGGGTAATTAAATAAAAACGAGACACTGGCACTTTCCCACCTATCTCCTGAAAAGAGAGGAATTTAAGGAATAGGTAGTGGAGATTACTCAAGAGCTATTAAAGTTGATAGAAATTACTTCTGAAAATATAGCTAGGGTATGGGATAAAATTAAGGTTGAGTTTAAAACTAGGGTGGAAATAAAAGAAAGGGAGCTATGGTTAAGAGGTAAAAATAATTATTTAGAGGACCTGACAAATGTTAAAATATTGCAAAACAGGGGAATTTCATAGAACAAAAAGAGGTTCAACTGCAGAGTGCTAAGCAGAAAATAAGGGATTACCTTGATAATGTACAGGAGTTTAGAAAGATTGCTGTTAAGAGACAGTTTTTTGATGATAACACTAGATCACAAAAACTTTTAGCACAGCTACTCGAGCAACAGAAAGTAGACAGGGCTGTCACCAAGCTTAGGGAGCCTAAGAAACAAGGCGAGGCTGGGATTCTGGATGCAGGCCTTTAAGGAGAATAACAACAATCATACAGAATATTTTATCTATAAAGTAGAGGAAAGTATCGTAAGAACTAAGCCAACACAGGAATGGAGAAAGAGATCCTGAAGAGATATTAGAAATATTTCAGAAATTCGATGAAAGTCTGTGTAAAGCAGAAAAATATGGAAATCAAGAAAAGATACAAATGGAAATGTTTATGGAAGAATTAAATATGCCAAAGTTAGAGTTAGATGAGGCTCAATTACTAATGGATAGGATAGGAGGATATGAGATAAAAATTGTGATGTACAATCAATCAACAGGAAAGTCTCCAGAAATAGATGGCATTCATGTGGAAGTTTGGAAGTTAGGAGGGAAAAAACTGATAAAGATCTGGAAGGTTTTGTTTAACAGTATTTAAGAGGAGCAGAAGAACCAACATCCTGGAAGAAAGCACTTGTAGCTGTAAAACCTAAAGAGGGCAAAGATCCATCAGATCCATCTTCATACAGGACAGGCCCATTTCAATACTAAGCCATGATTACAAAGTATTCATGTCTATAATGACTCCAAGAATGGCAAAAGTAATGCTAAATTTATGGATATAGATCAATGTGGTTTTGTGGAGGGGAGGCGAACATTTGACAACTTTAACAGAACACTGATGATTCAGAGGGAAGCAGAATGTAACAAAATGCCATTGCTGTTGGTGGGCCTTGATGCACAGAAAGCATCTGACAGAGTAAGCTGTAACTTATGAGCAGGGCAATGGAAACATTTTCATTTCCTGAAAAAATATAAGGTTGATTAGGAGGATATATGAGGGATTGGAGATGAAAATTAAAGTGTGTGGGGTCCTCTCTGATCATTTTTGCTTGAACAGAGAAACCAAGCAGGGGTGTCCTCTTTCTCCTTTGTTATTTGCATTATATTTAGAACCACTGGCAAAGAAAATAAGGGACCTAGAAATTCAGGGCTATAACTCCTACGGTAGTCAAGAAAAGCTGGCTCTATTTGCAGATGATATTATTTTATATCTGACAACACCAGAATGGGGCATTACAGTGTTGTGAAACATTCTGAGACAGTTTCAGATCTTTTTGGGATACAAAATTAATGAAGCTAAAACAAAGGTAATAATGATAAATTATGTACCCATATATGAATTGATTCAGCAATATCCATATTTATGGGGACATGATAAAATAACGTATTTAGTAGTATGGATTAAAAATAATTCTGGTGTGGCAGCTAAGGATATGTGGGACGACACTAAAAAGATAACACAAAAATTAAGAAAATGCAGTTAAAACATTTTTAGTACCATTAGTCTTATACATAGGGCAGGCATATTTTTATCAACCAGAGAAGTTGTGGATAGCAATTAATAAAGAGTTGAAGGGCTTTATCTAGGAGGGGGAAGATGGCAAGTGTCAAGTGGGATAAAATGATTCTTCCAGTAGAACATGGCAGACTGGGATTGCTTGGTTTGAAGGGGTATTTCAGAGCTACACAGTTAAGGCTTCTATACATAGCACACGCAGAAAATTATAATTCAAAGTGGAAAGGGATTATGATGAAATAGGGGTAAGCTGAAGAAACAAGGAGAGGCTGGGATTTTGGATGCAAGCCTTTAAAGAGAATAACAATAATCATACAGAATATTACATCTATAAAGTAGAGGAAAGTATCGTAAGAACTAAGCCAACACAGGAATGGAGAAAGGAGATTCTGCTGATAGGGATGACTGCAATTAGGGATATAGACAATAGGCAAGAGGGGGCTGGAATTTATTGGAGAAAACTGGCAAATGAAACAAGGTATTTGGAGCAAATGACTAGAGAGGGAAAAGATGATAGAATGGGAAGATGCCAAGAATTTATTTGGACTGCAGGCTAGAGATTGCCTTTCCTATCAAGGATTGATATCAGAGTATTATCAAAGAGAAAGAAACAGGGGGGTCCTAAACAAAAGACCAGCAAGGGTGGAGTTTTAGTAGAATCTAGCACAGAAGCTGCCATTAAAAAATGAATAATTAGTAGAGCATATAAAATATCACATGATAACTCTAAGAATCAATCAGAGGAGGTTAGAAAGGATTGGGAAGAGAGACTGGATAAGAGACAATGGGAGGATATATGTATGTCTCCCAAATATGCAACAAAATCTAGAAGATTTTTGCTTAGAAATGTTTACATAGATATTTTATACCCAAGTAGACTCCAGAGAATTTTTCGTGAGGTAGACAGCAAATGTTGGAGGTGTGACGGAGAAGAAAGAGGTAATTAGGGACATATTTTCTGGGAGTGCGATGTCTTGGTGAACTTTAAGGATTCCCTGCAGGATGCACTGTTGGAATTGCTGGGTGGGCAGATTGGTGTGACAAGGGAGATGATTTTTCTGAGCTATGATACAGAATCGGAATTGTCTTTACATGGTAAGGCTTTGATGTGTCGAATTATGTTGGCTGCCAAAAAAAGCAATTGCTAGAAAATGGAAATCCAAATCTAAACCGACTATACTAGAAGAAGTGAATATAGTAACAGAGATAAAAACAACTGGAACTGAGATCTTTAGAAAAGGGTAGGAGCAAACTACTTAGGAAAAAAATGGGAATTGTGGGAACAATACATGCAGGGGAGGAATGAAGTTTAAAAGAAGGCGGAACTTAAATCAGCTATATAATGTTTGAAAATGATTGGGTAGATTATAAGTGATGTATAATGTTTGCAACTGAGAGTGTCAGTATGGTTTGTGATGTAAAATTCTTGCAACTAGGATTGTGTCAGTGTGGTTTGTTTTTATTTATATAAATGTATGACTGCCTATGTCGTATGTGATCGTTTAATAAAGATGCTTCTTGTTTAAAAAAATGGCAGGAATTGAATAATTTATGTAATGTTGCTTAGGTTATATGATATATAGCAATATATGTGAAATATATTTGTAAATGTGAAATTGTTAATATAGTTCAATTAATTTTATATAAATATAAAATTGCCTATGTCACAAGTGATAATGCAATAACGGTGCTTAATAAAAAATAAAAAAAATAGTGAATTGAATTTTAGGGCAGCAGCATCCAGAGGCAAGTATGGTACCGGACTAGATAAGAGTTTTAAGTATATTGTTGAAAACTTCGGGGTTAAAGTTGGCAAGCTTACAGCATTCCTTAAAAAGGTGATGTCTGGTGTGATGGTTTGTTAGTCTCTGAACACAGATGGGATGATGGCTACTGAGGGATTATGGGAAGGTTTTGGGAGATCATTATAGATTTGGGTTTGAGACTAGGATCCAGTCAAGAATGCAGTCAGTGTTAGTGGCTTTTTGAAACAAGTGTGAGAGGTTATAAGTTGTGTGCATAGGCTGATACTATAGGAGGGATAGTCTGATGTAAGAATTGGCAATCAATACTGACATCACCAAGGATTGTAGTTTTATAGCTACAGAAATAGATATTCAGTGCTGGATATCTTGCAAGACAGGAATGTTCTTTCTGGGCGAATGTTCACTGCAAGGATACACAGAATTTTGTGATCATTTAGCTTAAAGTTTAAAATGAGTACCTCTGAAATTTAAGTAAGGTAGTAATTCAGGAAGAGAGAGCAAGTTGGTTGGAAAATAGGATGGCAACATCACCTACTTTGTTGTATAATCTATCAGCACATATGATATTGCAGCCTGGGTGAAGAATTTCAGTCTTTAATGTGAGGTGTAAGCCATGATTCAATAAGAATGATAATATCAGGGAAGAAATAAGCAATCCAGGAATAGAATTCAGTTATTTAGTTTACTAAACTTTGAATGTTGATGGAGGTGATTTTCATATCTGTAGGGAGTACAGATGTAGGATAGGAGAGGGAGGCTGCTAAAGATAAGTGATCCATCCTGGAGTTAGGATGTACATCACTGCATATTTTTGAATTATAAATAGAGTAGCAGATATTTTGGTAAGTTAGTATTGGGCTTGAATTTTAGTTTAAATATACAGAAAGTGAACTATAGATGCTTGTATTTGTAGAAGAGACTGGGTGATATGTTAAATATGTTAGAAGCAATTTTATCAGTGTAAGGCTGGCCAGTGACGTATAGAATAGGAAAGAGTCGGCAACTTAAAGTTGGTGAAACTGTAGTGATATAACCTGCGGTGTGATAGTAGAAGGATTAGACAGATAGCTAGATATAGGAGTAGTGTGTTTATAAAGGAGATGATAATAACACTTAGTAGGTCTGACTTAGTTAATAACAGTAAAACTAAGAAAACTGGAGTTATTAGGTAAACGGAAGAATAGGAAGTGATGCTGAAGAAGGCGAGTATAGAGTCAGAATGGTTGCACAGGTAGTAAGGTGGGAAAAGATAGGAACAGGAGGGTAAAAGTAGTTGTAGTGTGGGAGGGTGAGAACTGTGGTAGAGTATGGAAGCAGAGTGAGCCCGAGTAAAGCAAATATTTTGAGCCCAAGGAAACAATCAGAGTGGTCAAGAGCAGGACAGTGTTTTACACTATCTAATGTATTTATGATTTTGATGAAATGCTAAACTGTTGCAAAGTTACAGAGTAAATTGCAAATAATGTAGACTTGTGCTGACAAAGTATATTAAAGTTTGCTGGAAATCAGGAGGGAAGGGAGACATTCTGTAGGAATGGACATCTGTTAAAGAAACGTTGAAGGAAACTAGTTAACTGTTGTTTTAGCAAAACAGTGGGGTATGCTACTAGCTGCCTAACACAATAAAATAAGCAAGGCTGGCTTTGCAAGTGGGAGCTGTACTAATCAATTCAGAAAAGATCAGTGGCCAACACTATAATCTTTTATGGATGGTATGGGTGCCTATGTCCTTGTTTTAATGGCACATACCAATACCAGCCAGTTCAAAGTAAAACAATTGTAATGTGCACATTGAGATATTTTTTTATTGTTATAAAACCATTTTATTACAACCAGCACTTAAATACAAGCAGTACAAACCTCATGCATGGTAAACATATGTAACCTGGTGATTGCATACACATATAAATGCATTGTGCATCCATTACATCGTCAAGGTAGCCTAACATGAGATTTAAAACTTTAACAATCTATCTGAGCTAAGTTCTACTAATTCACTATAGTGGGGTTCTACTTCCTTTTTCCAGTTTCTGGTTATTACCCTCTTACCAAGTAGTAACAGGACAGCTACTAATGATTTAGCCTGGGGCTTTGGCCTATAATCTCCTACCCATCCCAGCAAGAAATTTGCCACCTGTAATTGCCAGGCATCACCTAGGATCCTCTGCAACTGTAACTGCTATTTTTGCTTGAAAGATGCCAGCCTGCTACTGGTCCAGAATATAACACTCCATTCCCCTGTATGACATGTTCTGGAGCACCAGCAAAGGTGATTTACTTCAGGGTACATTTTATTAATATGTCTGGTGTGTAAAATATTTGTGAAGGCACTTAAACCCAAATATTCTAAACCTTCTGGATCTAGTAACAATCATAGTAGCTAGGCAAATGTCTCTCCATAGTTAATCCGAAAACTGTTCGGGCAAAAGGCCCTCCCAGTGCTGGCTTGCATAAATTTGGTTGTCCATTTATCTTTAATAAATGCCTGGTATAGGATGCTCATTAAACATTTTTCTGTTTCCCTACCTATTCTTTTTTCAATTAATATTTTAACTATTTCTGACATATTCCAATTTCTCTGTTTTAGACACTTGTGTTCAGATCTGGTTTAATCCTCTATACTTGAGAAAATCTATACCCCGTATTTGTTGTTTCTTTTCTAGAGTGCTCCAGTCTAACCTCTTCCCCATTTCTTGCATACCTTCTGTCACTTGTCTTGTTTCTCATTAAAGATGAACAGGTGGAGTAGTTCATTCATATGCTTTATTACAAAGAAACACATCATGATGTATAGCATAAGTACAAACTATAAATAAACTGACTGACAGACTACACAGACATACATGCTTACATCTGAGCAGCTTACTACAAAATGGCAGTCAGGCTTGCACGTGCTCAGTATTTATACACTTGTGCAAGCCCCTAGAAAGCTTCTTAAAGATATGCATACATACTTATCTAAATCCTCCCTCTTTAATGAATTACCCACAATATAATGACATTTGAAAAGAAACATGCAATTGTACAGACAATAAAAAATAAACACAACATTCATGTCCTTATGTCCAAGTTGCCATGTATCTGGAACAGGTCTATATTATATGTTCGAAGTTTGAAAACTTTGAATGTTAAATAATCAAATTTAAATGTTCGAAGTTTCAAACATCGAACATATAATAAAAAAAAAAAACGGAATTTACCTGACTATAGTGCAGTCCCGAAGTTGATATATTTAAAGAGCGAGGGGTGTGGGGGTTGCAGCCGTTATTTTTATTTTATTTTTTTTACATATGTTCGAAGTTTTATAACTTCAAAAATTTAAATTCGATATTTTAATGTTCGAAGTTATAAAACTTCAAACATATGATATAGACCCATCTGGAACATGGTCTGGAAATGCGACCTGATCTAGTAATACAGCAATCAGAATTGGGTTTAGCAAGAGGGACAGTCATTGGTAAACAACTTGCTTCAGGAGTTTTGGGATTCTTCTCAGGAACAGGGATATTTACTGGAATGTCCCCTGGAACTGGAATGCTGGATAACTCACTCTGAGATATAGAGTCTTTCTCGCAGGTATGATATTGCAATACAGGCTTGGACACTGGGATCAAATGTTTCCGATTCCACCTAAATTCTGCTCCCTGTGATTCCAGTCAGGCTCACATGTGCTCAGTATTTATACACTTGTGCAAGCCCCTAGAAAACTTCTTAAATGTATACATACATA
>NC_056743.1:476287730-476300230 GCF_019279795.1 Protopterus annectens
TGTGCCACATAGAAGGATTTCCTGACTGCTGTGGCGATGTGGTTATCGAAGGTGAGACCACTGTCCACCTGTGTCCCTAAGTCTCTTATCACACTTTCTGTGTTTAGTGTACTGCCACCTATATGGTAATTCATGGATACATGTTTTTCCCAAAGGGGATAACAATACATTTCTTGGCATTGAGCTTGAGCCCATGGCTCTGGCACCAAGCATCTGTTTCTGTAAGGCCCTTTTGTAGAGTATCCACATCATTTGGGATTCAATAATGGCTCCCAGTTTGCAGTCATCTGCAAACTTTGTTAGCCAGAGTCCCTTAGTGTTGACCTGTACTTCAGAGAAGTAGATGCCAAACAAGAGCGGCCCCAGGACTGAACCCTGAGGTACTCCACTTGTCACTTGTCTGGAGCTGGATTTGGAGTCGGCTACTTTTACAGTGTGGGTTCTATCAGTAAGCCATTTAGCAACCCATTGGGTGACATAGGGATTAATACCCAACTTAGTAAGTTTATCTATGATTCCAGAGTGGGGATGGTGTCAAAGGCCTTGGCAAGGTCTAGATAGGCTGTGTGGACCACCTTACCCTTGTCCATGGCTCTGGAGACTGATTCAAAGAAGTCAATCAGGTTCAGGAGACAAGATCGTCCCTTCACAAACCCAAACTGGGTGGGGTCCAGTGTTTGAAGGTTGCCAATGTCTTTGTTTATAAGTTCCATGATAATACGCTCCATGGCCTTGCAGATAAGGCTTGTCAGACTGATGGGACGGTAGTTTCCGGGATCCAAGGTGGATCCCCCCTTGTGGATTGGGATAACTGTAGCTCTGCGCCACTCAGTGGGCACGAAACCTGAGGTGAGGCTATGATTAAACATGACACTTAGGTGAGGTGCCAGTTCATATTGCAGTTCATGTAGTACACAGCCCGGGATATCATCTGGTCCCATGGATGCTGTATTCTTGGCTTTAGAGAGTGTGTTTTGTACCTGTGTGGCCGTTATTACTGGAATTTGGCAATCTTCCGGTATTGAGATGGGCCATTTAGGGGGTGAGAGGGGGGGTGGAATGTGGAGGTTCTATCATGTGGAATAAAGATTCTGTGCGCCCTATCTAATAGGACCTTCTCTGTTGATAAACCTGTCCATTGACTTAGAAGAGTGATCATAAAGCCATGACAGCCATTACCTTCTGTTTCTTTTCGTACAGTGAGCAATGCCCTATCTGATGCCGAAGCAAGCTCATCATGTGTTATACCTCTTTAAATCACCCACCTCCCTTGTGTTCTTTGTAGCATCACATGCCAACCTCCCCCACTCAACTCCTTGGAATAAAAGTGGGATTTTAAAATTCATCAATGTACAATCAATCCGGTATATTCTAAAAAGGAGCACATTAATGGACCTAAGAAAAGAAGAAGTTTTGGCTTCTTCAGCTATTTCAGTTGTAGCGCTCAGGCTATTACTTAAAATTCCACACTAGGTCTCACAGGCACATTAATTTCACATCAAACCCCTACTATCTGTGACCCGCTTGGCTCAAACAGTACCCGTTGATTCAAATATCAAGACTGATTTGTTATTAAAAGGCACCACGCTCCGCTGGGTATTTCAGAGGGTAAAACCACTTTCCAGGTCTTGATTTACTATATTAAACCCTGAAGATATACTATGAAAACCTTGATGCTGTCAATTAATGTGTACACCATTGGCAATATAACAGAATCCTTTAAATATTAATAATGTTAATTAGTTTTATAAGTAGAATCACACTTATGTATCAAATCAGGCTTTGAGCATCCACTGGCATTAAACTTAACTAGAAAAGCATAAAGTTCATGCTTCAATCTCCTAGATTATTCCAGTTCTTTAAACACTGAGTTAATGAGTACTTGCAGCACCTTTACCAAGCATCTCTACTCTACCATTATTCCATTTCCTGCTCAATAGTTTCTACGACTTCTCACAACCGCTTAGATTGTCGTAACATATCACAAGGTTTATCTTCTATTCTTCTTCTTCTTAAAAGTGGAAATGACTCAGCAGGCAATTCTTGTTTCCCCATTATGTTACTTGGGGATGGTTTACCTTGATCAATACTTGTATGGGGTACTTCTCCGGTATGACTTGCCTCAAGTTTATATTAGTTCATAACCTCCTGTGCCCGATCACTGTCAATAAAAGTTTTAACCCAGTTGGAAAAAATATTCTAAATGTTACTGTATAGTTTAACTTGAAGCTCACTTTCCGAGTTCTAGATAATTTGATGCATGGTAAAAAGTTATTTTGTTTCGGTCACTTACCTTGAGAAATATCTTGCTTGACAAAATCCATTTTTCTTTGTATTGTCAGCGCTTTACCTTTTCCCCAGAGTTCCGCTAACAATTGCTCTTTCAACTGATAGTTTTGGACTTCTACTAGCATTGGTCTATGGAATGTGGAGGTTCTATCATGTGGAATAAAGATTCTGTGCGCCCTATCTAATAGGACCTTCTCTGTTGGTAAACCTGTCCATTGACTTAGAAGAGTGATCATAAAGCCATGACAGCCATTACCTTCTGCGCCTTCAGGTATATTCATATATCTCAGATTCACTGTCATGGTCCTGCATCTCATAAACCTTCTGCTGTACTTCTTCCTGGGAGGCCTCTGTTTCAGCTATTTGTATGGTATGGTGTTCTTCATATTGATCACTGTTGAAGTAGCTTTAGCTATATGGGTTATATCCTGCAAAGGCTGTAACAGCCAGCCACCTTCCAAAGCTTCAGGGCACCTTCAATGCACCCAAACTGTCAAGCAGGTCAAGCTGACTTGACTGAAAAACAAGATTGGGCTCAAAGCCCTTCACTGCTTTCCTGCTGCCAAAGCTAAGTTCTTTGGAGGCATGCAATGATCGACAGTCAACTTGTTCTTTCCTTAGCTAGGCAGATAAGTTACTTTTGGGGGGAAAAAACTTCCATTTTCATATTTTTACTGATGTTTTATTACTTTCCTCTTCAGGAAAGTTACATGAAAGCTAGGAGTGTTGTGTTTTAACAGCCTGTCTTGAGACTGCAACGTTCTTTTTATTTATTTATGCATTTATTTAATGGGAAAGTCCAAGTTGGAACGATGCCAATTTTCAGCGGTGGACCGGGGAGAAACACTCCAGATGCATGTCTCTGTAATGTGGGAGGAAAACCACACAAATGCAGGGAGAGCACAGAAGACACCCCAGCCAAGAATTGAACAGGAGAACCTCTTGCTGTGAGGCGACAATGCTACCACTGCACCACTGTACCATCCACTTTTAAATGGAGAACTTGTTTCTGTCAGTTTAAAAGTGGTGTTTCTACCTAATAAAATATTTTCTGTGTTAAATTGTGTTTATTTTTACATTGTGGAGCTGCCATAGTGTTTGAAATTGCTTTTTACTGTGTAACGTTTTACTGTGTAACGTTTGAGGACTGGTAGTTTTACTGGCATTTGATGCTTATTTTCCACAGGATAGAAGCACCATTTTCAGCCTGACCATAAAACAGACTGTCAGTCCCATAGTCGGTCCTTCTTTCAGCTACAAAAATAAAAAGTTAAGCAAGCTGCATTTGCCACAACAGCAGGTTAGCAATTTGCCTCAGCTGCCATTGGGTGACTCTGCTGTGACCATCTGCTGTACTTCAGACCACTCATCTTTTACCCCAGATCCCTCTGGTGTAGCACCTACAGCCACTATGGACCAGGGATTAGTCACATCCTCTGTGGCTGTTCAGGACTCTCAGTGGTCAAGGGAAAGCCAATCCTGTTGGTCCTGGGAGAGGAAACGGGAAAGGTTTCCCTGTTGTGTCAGACTACTATGCCCATCCCAAGGGAAGCAGCGGCTGCCATTAATAACACAGTTGTCCTCATTTTTCTTGTCAAAAAGAAACAGAACACCAAGCATGTTATCTACTCCTCCTCAAATTTCTTTGGATATTAGTAGTTTACTAATACTGGCTAGGCTTTGATTCAAGCTATTGATCCTTGTTATAGAGTAGCTTCCGATAAAAAAAGGGTTGACTCCTTTCCTGAAGTGATTCAAGATTCTAAATCTGAATAAGAAGATTCAGGGATGGATTTGGTGATTTGTCCTCAGATTTCTAATTCAGACTCAGAGGAGAGCTCACATTCCAATTCTGTCTGGGGAGGGGGGTCTCCTTTTCTGAGACTATTGTTAGAATGTCCCAATATTTTCAGTGGAAGAACACTGAGGTTTCTCAGTCCCTTAAAAAATACTTTGAGTTATTACAGAAGGATTTTCCAGAACATTCACCCATTCTTCCTGACCTAACTGCTTTATAGGATGTGTGTCTTACTGTGTGCAATCTTCCTAATAGTCTACCAGCTGTCCCTAAAAAAGATAAGAAGTATAAAGTTCCTCAGTATTTCAAATTTTTATACACTATTCCCAAACCTGACCCAGCAGCTTTAGCCTTAGTTGACTCCTCTGCTGCTAAGCCCATGGTTAATTCTAGTCCTACTCTTCTAATAAGGATGGGGAAATTGATAGATAGGGGAAAAGTGTATACTTCTGCAAGTTTGAATTCCATAATTTTACATTCTCAGGCTCATGTGTTAAAGTTTATTCTGACATATTGTGAAAGTGTGAGGAATATTTTATCTACAATTTCTTCTTGTAAAGAAAAATCTGAGTTTACTAACTTAGTTTATTCTATTATAGAGGTCACTAATCATTGTTTGCAGAGTGTATGTATGACTTTGTTGAAACTTCTTTAAGGGCTATGGCCATTGGTACTGTTTTAAGGAGGTCTGCTTGGCTATGTTGTCAGGACCTCCCAGATGATGTAAAAATGAGATTTTAAATTCTCCCATGGATAGGGGTTTAGTGTTTGGAACCTGCACTGCAAGAGGTGATCAAAAATATGTAATGGAAGGGTGAAGCTGATCCAAGGAATCTCTGAAAAAAAAAAACAGAATAAACAGACTCAACAAAATTCAGGTAAATAAACATTTAAAAAGAAGTGGCAAGGAGGTTCAAAAAAAAAGTCTCAAACTTCCCAAAACCAAAGATGCTCCAACAAGTCTGACTGGTTATTCAAGAGACCTTGTACTCCCTGCCACCCTGGCCCTTTTTCTCTTCCAGAAACTCTCAGTCTCCATTTTTCTATATGGCAACAGATTGTTTCAGACAAACTGGTTCCAAAAATCATGCATCAAGGTTACAGAGGGCAGGAGGAGGAAATGCCCCCTTTCCAGGGGTTAATTCCTGATTCTGCAGATCAGGCTCTTTTTGTTTTCATCTCTTCATCACATGTTGCCACAGGGAGTGATACAACCAGTTCCTCCTTCTCTGGTGGGGAATGCATTTTATTCTAATCCCAGAGAAAGAAAATACTTGGAGACCAGTTCTTGATCTTTCTTTCCTAAACCTGTTTGTGATAGTGCCCAAATTCAAAATGATGTCACTTCACAACCTGTTGCCTCTTCTTCTTTCAAGTTTCCTTGTAATACTAAATTTAAGAGATGCTTATCGTCACATTCCTATTCATCCAAACTTCAGGTGTTTCTTAAGGTTTGTGTCTGGGACTGGATCACATTATCAGTTCTCTGCCTTACCCTTTGGACTATCCACTGCAAATCCAAGAGTGCTCAATAACTGTCTAGCTCCAGTTATAGCTCATTGCGGGCAAGAGGGGAATCACATCTTTTTCATACTTAGATGAATTTCTTATCTTTGCAGCATCTTTTTCAAATTGTAAGGAATCTCTCTTTCTCTTTGCTGAGAAATCTCTTTCACAAGCTGAGATTCCCTCACACAAGATTCCCGGGATGTTAACTAGACACATATGCAAACAACACACTGTGGTATACTGTGTTCAGATAAATAATATCCAAAACAAAAACGCAAAAACACAAAAACTCTCCAAAATTTAATAAAGAACAAATAAACAAACAAGCAAAGTTTTCAGGTTTCTCCTTCCTCACTGCTTCATAATGAATGTATTAAAACAGATTCAATTTATATATAAGACAAGCATTTAAAAGACATGACACAGCCACCCAATCACAATAAAAACAAGCAAATCATTGTTATAATTGCATTTGCTTCCTAACTAAAACAGGTGTCAAACTAATTGCATTATTCAAACCTGGAGGGCTGTCAGTCTTGAATCTTAGAATCCAACCATATTCTTCATTCTCTAGGATGTTATTTATGGCACCTCCTCTAACATTTTTATCTATGACACTAACAGAGCTGAATTTAAAAATATGTGTATCATCATTGTCCATGACATGTTTTGCCAAAGCATTTGTCATAACCTTCCTTCTAATATCTGACTTAAGCTCTATAATATGTTCCTTAAACTTTCTGCTACATTTACCAATATAAAAAGATGGACATTTTGAACATGTGGCAAGGTAAACAACACAAGGAGTATTACAAGTTGCATAACAAAAAAATACAAATTTTCTCCCTGTTATTGGATGAATAAAATAATTACAAACAGTAATATCTTTACAACAACTGCAATTATAACATGGGAAGGTAGCTTGTTTAGTATTAACTATTCTAGGCATCTTGCAATCCTTATAACATAACATTCTTTTTAAATTTTTCCATGTCCTATATGCAAAACAAGGTTTAATGCCTATAAGAGGTTTCAATTCAGGCATAGCCTTTAGTATTTTCCAAATTTTTTGAATCACTTGCTTAACATGCCTTGACTGCTACACTAGCCACTCCCTTCCTCCCTCCACCCCCTTTGTTTTTTGGTGTGTTTTTTATGACGGGGTGTGGACATTTTATGTTGTCCTTTCAGGGGTCTGCCTCCCTCTCTATGCTAGCAGGAAAGCTCTGAAGGGCTTCGCACCCAAACATGTCTTTTAGTCAGCTTGGCTCGAGCTACTTGACAATTTGAGTGCATGAAAGGTGCACTGAAGCTTTGAAAGCTGGCCAGCTGTTGCATCCTTGGCAAGATGCAAACCATATAGCTAAGGTTACTGCAGCAGTGATCATTTGAACAGCTACTGTTAAGGTAAGTTCAATTTATACAGCTGTACTTTCTTTCTCTTTCTTCTTCAGCACTTCCAGTTTATCCGACTGTAAGGAGAGAACTTGTTCAACCTTATCCATACATTTGACATTCTGCTCAATATACTCCAACCATGACTCATTTAATTTTCTGACTACCAGGTAAATCTTTTCTAATTTTTCCTGCATGTCTGCCATCTCATTCTCCGTGATAGAAGGATAGCTCTCAACATCATGGGAGTCCAGACAACAGCATGTGGTGCTAATCTACTCAGCTAATAATGTTTGGGAAAAGTTTTTTCAGGTTTTTAGATTTATGCTGTCTCTTGTTCTTCATCCAACATGATTCAAAAAATATTGTCCTTCAATTTAAATCTAAAAAGAGGGTGGGGCACATATAAACTATAGATAAATTCAGTTGAGGTGCAGAGAGAGTAAAGAAGCTTGGCAGCACCATCACTGGAAGTCCCAAGTTAAATAATTTTTGCCTACTTTAGCAATTATACATACTCATCCAGAGAAATACACACAGTTCTTGAAATCTATTCTTTGCTGAGTCCCTGTGGTCTTTCCTATCAGCTATCGGGTAAAGACTGAATTCGCTAGATGTGGATAACTTGGGTTGAGTACTTTGAAAAAGGATTCCCTTCAAAGATAGATCGAATAAGGACAGGCCTATATAGATACAGGTGTAAAGGCAGTAGGTAAGCAACAAGGTGTAGCAGTATTAGTCTGCCAAATACAATGCAATGCAAAGTGTCTTAACAAAAAATGTTAATGTTTAGAACTGCATCTCCTTATAGTCCCTCCAGAGCAACTTTGGCAGGACTGAGTCAGAGGCCATAAGCTACATATCACATACACAGAGTTAGGACAGGAAAAGTTCCTGAATGGAACATTCACAGACTGGATAATGAGTAAAGAGAAGTGCAAAGAAAATATATCATAATCAGCATATTCAAACTTTTTGTAAAAAAAATGGTTCTGTCTATCCAATTTTAAACACACACACGCACACACACACAATCACACACACACACACACACACACTGTAATACTGCCATAGTGAAAAAGTATATAAACACTCCATGAAACTAAATCATAGTGCTTTTGATCTGATAGTGGTCTGTAATGCTTTTAACAGTAAACAAGCCAATATAAAACTCTTAATGCCACAAAATCAGAGGCAATGTGCGATGCAGCATTTCTGATCGAATAGAGTTATGGAATGCTATTAACAGTAGACAAGTCAGTAAAAGAAAATGCTACTGAATCAGGGGCATGTGAGATGTACTGCTTTTGATCTAGTAGTCGTCTGCAATGTTTTTAACAATAAAACACATAGAATATTAAGGACACAAAGCGCAGTTATAATAAGTTAGAACACAAATTCTCCTTTAGCCGAATTCTTTTTTTTTTTTGTTCAAATAATTTTATTAAATTTTCAAGCAAAATAATAATAAACATTTACATTTCAAGCAAGAATAAATTATAATGAACTATTTACAAAATGTACAAATGGACTCAAACCAAATATAAAAAAAAAAAAAAAAAAAGGAAAAACAGTTTGAAATACACAAACAGAGAAAGTTACACATTATTAGAAAAGGTCATTTTACTCCTTCATCACTTAAGAAAGGTAAAATTATGTCTGTTTTAAGTGTCTCAATAAGGGAGAGAACTTTCTCCCAAGGATTGCCTTTAGCCGAATTCTAATAACATTGCAGGTGTTAGAATGCAGAACAGGACATATATAATTAAAAAAGCATTTAGAGAAAAGAGGTTCAATTTGTCCAATACTGCTATGCACTCATGATGTAAGATAAATATACCAAGGCACTTAAGAAAGGAAACACTAAATATTTTGTTGTGGTATACATTCAGTTAAAAACACGTTTTGTACAATTTTTAGTCACTGCTACATTATTCATGTTGGTAGGGATACACACTGGGTTTAGGATGAGCTGGGCAGGGAAAGGCTAGCTATTCTGTTATGGAAAAGGTGTATCTTGTTTGGACAACATTTTTAAAAACATATTAAGAGGGTACTTAACTCAATAGCTCTCTAATCTTGTAGCCCAGATGGGTATGACCCTGACCCTGAGTAGCATCCTGCCCTCACCAAAAATGATACCGCAGTATAAAGAAAAAATTATCAATTTCAACAATTGGCTAAGCTTCTGGTGTCATTCAAGGGGGATCCAGTGTCTGTCAGCCTGGGACGACATGCTTGACAGGCCTCGTTGCTTCGCAAGAGATGGCTTGCACCTGTCACCCCTAGGCTTTTGAATACTGGCCAAGGCTCTTGCTGCCCCCATAGTGCCTTTTTTAGGCGAGGCTCAAAAGTCAAACCCACCTCCGTAAACAGCACAAATAAAAAACTGAGGATTATGCTACTCAACGCCAGGAGTTTAAATCTCAAAATGCACGCGCTCGAAGCACTCCTCAGTATGCAGAATGTTGACATCTGTGCAGTAACTGAAACCTGGTTCAAGGCTCCACAGAGCACCCCAGAACTACCGGGCTACAACTCATACCACACATTTCGGCCACAGAACATGGACCGAAACACAAAAGGAGGGGGTGTATCCATATTCATCAAGAATACCTACACCTCCAGGTTAGTGGCACAGAATGATACATCCGAGATCATCCATGTGCAACTAACATCAGGCAAATCTGCAATGCAAATTGTGGCCTGCTACAGATCACCCTCCATGACCCAGGACCACCACTCCGCCTTTCTGGAGACACTGGAAAACATGAAGGTCCTACTGAACACCCTGATATTGGGCAATTTCAATTACCCTACCATTAACTGGGAAAACTACTCAAGTACAAACTCCCAGATCCAGTGCTTCCTGGAATTTTTCAACTCAAATGCCCTGGATCAGCTGGTAAACTCCCCTACCAGAGGTGAAAACATATTGGACCTGGTCATCACCAACATGGGCGACAGGTGTTCCACACCAGAGGTCAACCCATCACTGGTTAGATCAGACCGTAAACTAATCACTCTGGATGTCCACACCACACCACCACCTCCAACCAAGGAAACCACAGTGAAAAGCTTTTCTATAGGAAACTTCACCTTACTTAAGACAGAGGTGGTAAGTTTCACAGCCCCCACGCTAAAGGATAACAGTTAACAGATAACAGATAGATGCAGGAACCTTTACAAATGCACTCTATGAGCACCTACAAAAATGCATGGATCCCTAACAAAACCAAGACTCACTCCCCTAAGAAGGAAACCAATCTGGTGGACCCCTGCCATAAACAGGCTATACAATAGCAGGAAACTTGTTCAGAAAAAAAGCAAATCCCAAGAAGGAAAGACATCCCTGATCAGTATCAGTAAGAAACTAAGGTCCCTCATAAAATCCTCCAAGGCTAACTTCGAAAGAAAAATAGCCAAGGATTCAAAAGATAACCACAAAGCCTTCTTTAGCTATGTCAAGAATCTAAGTGGCAACTCGCAGATATGCTCTGAGCTAGTGCAAAATAGCACAAAATAAACTGAACCCACTGATATTGCCAACATCCTGGCAGATAGATTCAGTGCAAACTTCACCCCCCTCTCACCCCCCCTCTCACCCCCAAAAGGGCCCACAACAATACCGGAAAAATGTAGTGTCCCAGAAATCACAGACGCACAGGTGAAAACAGCCCTTTCAAAAGCCAAAAGCACAGCATCAATGGGGCCAGATGGTGTCCCAGGCTGCATCTTGCACGAACTACAGAACGAACTAACCCCACACCTAAACACACTGTTCAACCTCAGCCTCTCTACAGGCTACGTGCCCATAGAATGGCACACAGCAATGGTTATTCCGCTCCACAACTGACCTGGTAACTATCGCCCCATAAGCCTGACTAGCCTGGTCTGCAAGGCTATGGAGCACATCATCATAGAACTCATTAATAAAGACATTGGGAACCTCCAAACACTTGACCCGACCCAGTTTGGCTTTGCTAAGGGCAGATCATGCCTACTAAACCTGGTTGACTTCTTTGAGACAGTCACCAAGGCCATAGATGAGGGGAAGGTAGTTCACATAGCCTACCTTGACCTTGCCAAGGCTTTTGACACCATTCCCCACTCAGGAATTATATAAAAACTCACCAGCTTGAACATAAACCCGTACGTCACGAGATGGGTTGCCAACTGGCTTACAGACAGAACTCACATGGTAAGAATAGCGGGCTCCAGGTCCGACTCTAAACCAGTCACAAGTGGTGTCCCGCAAGGCTCGGTCCTGGGACCCCTACTGTTCGGCATAAACTTCTCAGAAGTACAGGCAAACACAGGAGGACTCGCCGGCTGACACAGACATTCTACAAAAGAGCCTTACTGAGACAGACACCTGGTGTCAAAGTCATGGTCTGAAGCTAAATGCCAAAAAATGCATAGTCATCCCATTTGGGAAAAACAAAACACCCATGAATTACCACATAGGTGGCAGCCCCCTTAATACAGAAGAGGTAATAAGAGATCTGGGGACCCAGACAGATAGTAATCTTTCCTTTGACAATCATATTGCCAAAGTAGTTAGGAAATCCTTCTATGTAGCCCATCTAATTACTAAAGGGTTTGCATCTAGAAATAAAGAGGTTATAGTGCCCCTCTACTCGTCACTCATCAGACCCATCATAGAGTACAATGCCCCGTTTGGGATGTACCTCACAAGACACTTACAACAGCTGGAAAGACCACAAAAGTACCTCACAAGAGGATTATTGGTCTCAAACATATGTCCTATACAGCCCGACTGGAAAAACCCCAGCTGTACTCATTGGCATATCGCTTACTCAGATGTGATCTCTGTCTGACTTACAAAGCCATGTCCAACTCAGAATTGATGGACATGCTCCACCTAAAGAAATCCAAGTCACTGCGAGCCACTCGCTCTAGTGAGCTAAACCTCACCACAACAATAAATAGAACATGCTGGAGGGATAGATTCCTGTCACAGAGACTCCCCATACTTTGAAACAAAATTCCTAACTACATTAGGCAGAGCCCCTCACTAACACTCTTCAAGAGAAACCTTGACGAGTGGATGGGTAACAGAAATTACACCCCTGGGATCACTTCATTGGCTCTTCTTGACAGAGGCTCAGTTAATTAATCAATGGGGCGGCGAAAGCTGACACACTCTGGCTAGGCTTATAAATGCCCTCGGGCCTAGTACCTACCTATGAACCTATGGATACAGACCTAACAAATATTAAGACAGAAAGAAGGGAAAGCATTCCTCTGGTCTAGGGCACAGGCCTTCTTGTCCTTCTTTTGCAATTAGTACTGGAAAACATGAAAAGGAAACAAATCTATATAAAGGTCAAAATGATCCAAGTTCAGATCAAGAAGTTCAATAACATAAAAGCAGATAACAAAATAAATAACTAGACATGGCAGTATAGCTGCTCAACCTCTAATGTAAAACAGAAACCAAGCATCTCTCTCTCTCTCTCTCTCTCTCTCTCTCTCTCTCTCTCTC
>NC_056743.1:476305230-476310230 GCF_019279795.1 Protopterus annectens
TGTCGCAGTGTAAATGGACAATGAAATGTATGGCAGACTCATCTCACTGGTTAAACATGAACCAGAAAGCAAAAAAGGGAAGTAGTGGAAAATTCATTATTAAATCATGTAATAATTATTTATTAGATAAGTTTTCTGGCCTTTCCCAATTGGCCTACTAATGGTACAGTGTTTTGCATAGAAACCTTTATGTCAGTAGTCTGTGTTTTTAAATGTTATCAGTAAAGGTGTTTTTGTGTGTGTAGTCTCTGCTAAATTGGTAAGGACGTTTGTTGTTTATATGTGCAGATGAGATTGTGTTAAACATAAGACATGCTGCTGTACAGCATGGAATGGTATATTTGCCATTTTCTTCAGTATAGTGTAATCGCAGAGTTGGTATATTAAATTAGCAGGGTGTGTGTCGGTGTGGGGGGGGGCAGGGGGGCTTGCCCCCCTGCTTGAACGTAGAAAAGTAGAGTGGTGTTTGTTTGTTTTTATTTTTTGTTGTATTTTGTAGTGGTGCAGGGTAGGTAGGTTAGTTTGCTTTTACTTTTTCGATATTCTGAGTGACGATATTTTCAGCTTTCAAGGAAATGGTCTTTTGATGTTCTCATCTTGTGATTTTATGGTTTAGTATTTTGGTAATTCATTGTTTTAAAGTAGATCCATTTCAGAAATCTATTACATACATCAGCAACAGGCTTGAGGGTATTGTTAATCTCTTCAAAAGCATAGCAATTTGGATCAGGATAAAGACCATGATGCAACGAGTGAGTTGTTGACAAAATTGAGATAAATCATCCATTAGCTAAATTCAAGTAATTGTAACATTGGAGTTACAGAAATGAGGTGTAAGTGTCATGTTTTAATGTGTGAAGGTTTGAGAACAAGTGGTTAATGTGTGAAGATTTGAAAACAAGCGTTTAATGTGTGAAAGTTTGAAAACAAGCAGTAAGAAAGCAAGAGAGCTGTACTGACCGTCTTCCTGATGAGGAACAAGCTGTAATGAGGTTTATGAATAAATTAATATATTTCAAAGTGTATTCTGAATATGTCATATATAAGCTTGACTTTAAGGAAATTATTTGGATATTTCTTGGAATGTTATTGGAATACAGAACAAGAAAAGAGTTTCAACATGAATAAAAAATCACTAAAGATGAACTGACAAAATCAATTACTGATTCAGAGTAAATAAATTAATGTTGTTAAAAATAATTTTTGTTTCTCCTTTTGAAAATGCCATTATTGTTTTTACCTGAGTAATTGTTGTTACATATTCAATGATAGGAAATAGTTCTCAGACTTTTTGAATTAATTACTGTAACTTACAATACTTACAAGTACTTTACAATACTAAACTTAGCAAATAAAAAAGTAGAAGGTGTTTGCACTACATGTTACGCAAAACAAAGCCACATAACTTGGATCAAAGAATAATAAAAGTATGCTGACTATGGTCTAACTTAAATTTTCAAGATTAATTTTTCACCTTTTTAATCTCAAGATTAAAAAATTCTAATTTTTTTTAACTAATCAATCACATTAATCAATATGAAGCTGTGGTGGTACAACGGTAGCGTTGTTGCCTCACAGCAAGGGGTTTTCCTGTTCGATTCACGGCTGGACTGCCTTCTGTGTGGAGTCTGCATGTCCTCCCCGTGGTCGAGTGGTCTCCGAAAGACATGAGTGAATGGGCGTGCCTTCGCTGAAGGTGGGGCATCGGGCTGGCAACTCAGCACCATAAAAAAATCTACTGCCAATCATTAGCGGACCGGAGTTCTGCTGGGGCAACCCCTAACTGGGAAAAGCCAAAAAGACAAAGAATCACATTAAAAGACCTAACACAGACACACACACACACACACACACACACACACACACACACACACACACAGTAAATATATATATATATATATATATATATATATATATATATATATATATATATATATACTGCTAGAACAGTGAAAGCGCTTTAAAGTCCTGAGTTGTTTTTACTTTACTTACTTTTATCACTTTTAATAACAGTTATAAACTGATAGCTTTTCTCAAAGCCAATTTTTACTTTTTTTCCTTAAATCACATAATCACCCAACCAGACTCTTATCATTAAGTTTTTGTAAGGTACCTCCCCAGGCTCTAGTTAAGGCCCCTGTGGCTATGGTCCTTTCCTTTCCTGAAAAGATGCACCACTTCCTATAATTCAGCTATAGCTTCACACACTGAATTAAGTCTCTTTTCAACAAAGATTCATATAAAACCTGAATGGTTTTAGTGTTTCATTTCAAGACCTGTAAATGCAATAAACATGTTGACCACAGCCTTAACTTAAATTTGGTGATACATCACACACAAAGGGTACAAGATAGATACATTCAGTCATATGTGTTTACCTTCCTACCACAGTCTGAGCTTGAGTCAGTCTTGTGTTAGTCATACAACCTGCAATGCCTGCACAATTTCAGTATATATGAATATTGGCAATGGACCTCTCTTCATATGAGACCTAATTCTTCCTAGTGCTATAATAACAACCTGTGAATGAATCTATACTTGCCTCATTTATAGGCATGTGTCATTATATGGAGTATACTGCAATAGGAATCAGTCATATTTAATCCTTTTCAGCACACTGTCACAGAATGCTGCAAGTTATCTTCCACCTAGCCCATGCTGAGGCCTTGTAAGGCTCTTGACACACTACTTAAAACTGATATATCACTAAATATATTAATTATTTCATGGAAAGGATGACATATTACCTGACACAAACGATACAAGCTAGATGTATTCAGCCACTGGGACATCTAGACAGTTCCCAGCATGGTCATCACTAGCTACAATCATGATTACAACAGCATAACACTTAAAGGTTATAACTTGAACACTTAAGCATTTATTTGTACTTGTTACCCATTTTTCATATCGCAAATGACAACTATATACTGCAACACAAATAAGCCAGTGTACAAAAGGATGGAGAAAGCCACTGACAATATATACGTAAAGTGTCTGTATCAATTAAGCTCCATCTACATAGGATGGAAATACAACACATAAGTTACAATTTGTTAACTACCAATAGGAGTACACATGCAGAGCAGGGCTAAAAGATGAGACCTGGCCTACTTTAGCTTGGTCAGACACCTGACAGTTTACATTTATGACCCCCAGCTTAACCGAATTTTATTGAACTGTATTAAAGCATATGAAACAATGCATGCTATGTAAACTAGGTTTAGATTTGATAAAGCTCTATTAAAAGTGAAAGCACTCATCTACTTAGTATTTTTTTTATTTTTCAATAAAGTATCGATTTCTAAACAAGATATAAGTGCTTCATTACTTTGAAGTGTCGACTGATTGGCCACAGTTCATGATTATTTTTTCTTGGTTTTAAGGACTCTCAGCCAGCAATTTTGATGCTAAGAAATACCAGTTTTCCCTGTGGATTAATATTTTTCCTTATACATGAGGGCATCTTACTCTGTAAGGCTGGAAAACATGCGCACGTCACTACAAGGATGTGTGTGTGTGTGTGTGTGTGTGTGTGTGTGTGTGTGTGTGTGTGTGTGTGTGTGTGTGTGTGTGTGAGCATATCTGTATGTATCTATCTATATAATTCACACAATGACAGAATCATATATATATATATATATATATATGTGTGTGTGTGTGTGTGTGTGTGTGTATATATATATATATATATATATATATATATATATATATATAAATATATGTGTGTGTGTGTGTGTGTGTGTGTGTGTGTGTGTGTATATATATATATATATGTATATCTATATATATATATATATATATATATATATATATAAATATAAATATATATATATATATATATGTATATATGTATATATGTATATATACACACACATACTCAGAAAACACACACACACAAACACATTGTAATATATAACAGACACTGGAAACAGTTTCTTTGTGCCAAATGCAATTTATTTACACTGACAGAAATAAAACTTGGAGTTCACTCACAACAGAAAAAATATGTACACTCTTGTTAAATATAACTGTTACTTACTTATAGTTTAACTCAAAGTCTCTCAAATAAATACATCAGCTTCTCTTCTGACAATCCGTAGAACTTATCTTTTAGGCTTTGAAAAGTGGCAGGAGCTCTCTGTAATAAGACTATGATATAAATTCATTTGCGGGTGGAGAATGCTGTCTTCTGTTTTCTCCACACAGAAGAGAGCAAGTGCCATTAGTCAGCAGTCAGGGTCAGTTATGTACTTAATGTGGCCTTATTGAGAGCTCATAACAGGATGTAAAGTCTGCTCCCGCAGGTCTATGAGTATCACAATCCACTGCCCCTCCAGAGGCATAACACTGCAGTACTGCCAACCATACAGGTCCTTTTCTCACAGCAACAGCATGACATCCCTGCCAAGGGACCGGAAATCCTACCACAAAAGGCCAGAGTGGTGGCCCCACATCACAATCACATAGTGACATATCTTCCTAGTCCTGGTTCAGTTCTGCTGCCCTTCTCTAGCATGGTCCCATCATGCCACCCTCTCCCTATGACAATCAAATATAGTCACACCCTCCATGTCTTCAGAACACATCATTTATGACAAAGAATACACCTTGTCACAGAATCCCCATGTCTACCTCTGGTGACATGCTCCAGCACCCAATATGTGACATCAGCCATGTGTCTTTGTCAGTTGTCACTCATGCAAATGATAATAACTGTGACTTACTGTACCCGACATCCTCTGTGGTGTGTGGAGGTGTCAGACGCACAGTGTGACTTGACCATGGACTACCTGGTATAGCCTTCCAATAACACTGCTCATGTCATGTTTGTTCTATGTGACACCACAAAGTCACTGTGTGTACATCATGGGTATAAATGCCACCACCTTGCCTATGATGCTGTGTAGGTTCCCACTGTCATCTGGTGGATGATGTGGCTGCCAAACACTGGTTCACAGCCTCAATACCAACACTGGATACTGCTGGTGTGACGGCTG